>NC_138182.1:224714577-224867077 GCF_964194105.1 Spermophilus citellus | reverse complement strand
AAACTCTGGGGCTCAAGTGACCCTCTTATCTCAGCTTCCCCAGTAGACAAAACTACAGGTATATACTCCTATAACTGGCTTTTTTGTATTTTAAGCCAAAATGATTAGGAAGGGGAAAACAAGTGCTACAGACAAGTGCACACTTGTAAAGGGAGCAATGATGAAAATGTGACTGGGGAAGGGAAAGAAGAACTACATAAACCAAGGCAGTCGAGGGCCATTCCAAATAGGGCATATGGACCTCAGTAACTTGATCATCTCTAAGGAGTGGTTTCACTTTATTATACAAAACAGCAGTAAACCTGAGTATTAAAAAACGAAGTTATGTTTTCTGCTTAAAAGCAAAATGCTAATAGAAATTCAAATAAAGAAAAATGAATATTCATTAATTGATGACTAAGTCAAGGCGTGTTCCACTAGAAAAATCAGGAGGTAGTCTACTGAAGAATCTCATTGAAAAGCCTTCCCTTCCTTGATCAGTTAGTCTTAGACAAGGTTCAGGTGCAATTTGTCAGTACTTCATGAATAGAATCAGGTCTTATAGGAAGAATAACATTAATAAATCTGATATAAAATACTACAGTATCAATTTTTTTTAACATACAAGGAGAAGCAGTACAATACCATCACCTTAAGTCTTTTCCATTCAGACAGTCCACTTTCTTATGATAGGCAGACTTTTGTGAAAAACTATAGCCTTATCAGAAAATTGACTGGGGTGTATGAAACTAGACAAAGGATAGTAGTCAACACAGAATGTTTCATAGGTAAAGTAGATTTCTATCTTTCCTGGAGCATAAGCATTTCAAGCAGGTATGTCAGAGTCTCTTTGTCATTTGTTTTTGTTAATTGTTTTACATGTTTGGTTCTACAAAACAGTTCTTTGGGAGGGGGAAAAAGTGACACTGCAAAAGAGTAAAGTTCAATAACTATTGATTTACATTCAGGAGACAAGATGGTCTTATAACTATAAAAAGTATAATCAGAAGTTCCCTGTCTCCTGGACAGTACTTAGATGGATAAAACCAATATTTGCCTCACCAAGATGCTGAGGTTGGTTTTGAACTCACAAATCCTCCTGCCACTCTTCCTTCATGTTAATATACTATCTTTTTGGAAATGTAATAGTCAATCATCTAAGAGTCCAGTTGTATTAGAATAGAACTGACATTCTCTTTAAGGTATCTTTATGTATCTTCATTATAATATACTAAGTACTATTTTTATCTTCTCCAAGATTAAATTTTTTTAAAAAGTATTTTTAGTTGTAGATGAACACAATACCATTTTATTTTTATGTAGTGCCTCATGAATGCACAATACCTTTTAATTTTATGTAGTGCCTCATGCATGCTAGGCAAGCACTCTACCACTGAGCCACAACCTCAGCCCTAAGATTATATCTTACTTTCAATTTTTTGGTTGATATTTTAATGTGTCCCTAAATTTTGATAGCAGCCCAAAATATATTTTATAAATGTTCCAATCAGAATAGTTACACTGAAATAATTGTGATGTTTTTAAAAAGTAAAATTTGAGAGGAGGCGGGCACCATGGCCACGCGCGTGGACTGCGGGGTCGGGGCTCGCGCCCGGCAGCACGTATTCCTGATTCCAGTTTTTTTCCAACTAGAATAAAAACTCCCTGAGGGTGGACACCTTGTTGTTTTGTTTACTACATGGACCAGGCTGGCCACATAATTGGTGTTCAGTTGGTGGTGGCGACTTAGTGGTGACTTAGAACAAAGCAGCCTGCGCGGGAAAGGAACATCAATCAGGAATACTGTTTTGGCTCTCTTGAATGGCAGAACCCCCTAAAGTCCAAGTTGGGACAAAATTGGGAAGCTTGATGTCTTCAGTTGCTCTGAACAAGTTACTGCAATCTTCTAAAGCTCGACCTCAACCTGGCACCTGCCTCATGAACATCTAAAGCTGTTAAAGAACGTGGCAGCAAAAAAGAGACGAGGATCACTAGGCAATGCTGAGCTGACGTGGATCTGGGGCAAACAGTCTGGGCCTCTCAGAACACACACTGAGCCCGGATCGGCTGAATTCAAGCTCCCGTTTGCCTGCTTCCTGCAAACAAATAGCTGTGACTCAGCACTAATCCATCCGGCTGAAACAACTGGTCAGCCCTTCTCATCCTACAGAGGTAAATGCCTACCGAGCCTTCATAGGTAGTGGCCACAGGTTTGAAACGGGGCTTGGGAGAGACAGTCAGGACCCACCCGTTGCACTGGTCGCCCGGCAAAGGGAAACGAACTGTCGCCATTTGCAAGAGATACCACCATGGCAGAGAACTGACGTCATCAGACTGCGGCAGAGGAGATAACTTCATTGAAACCTGCGGCTACAGTGACTTCTTCCCTTCCCTTCTAATACCTTTCCTCCCAAGCATCTAATAAATTTATAGGAGTAAACAGTAACTCATCAGTCAAACAGAACAAGAAGTACCATGAGCAGCTTCAAAAAGCAAGGAAGAAAGGGAGTACAGACAATGCAGGATGGCCTAAATATTCAGGAGGACCTAGAGTCATCAGAAAAATGGTCATATAAAGAACTCAAGGAGGAGGATAAAAAAATGGTGGCGGGAAGTGAGTAAGCCGCGCCGTGCTCCGCGCCGCCACGTCTGAAAAGATGAGGTAAAGATCATTAAAGGAGATCTGTCGACAAAAACCCAGCACCATGTCAAGAAAGGGGCCTAGGTGGAGTGAATCCCCCACGAATCCAGCCAAGGTGGAGGGAGTCCATCACGACTTCAGCGCGAGCAGTAAGGCTGCAGCCCCAGCTGCACGGCTCTATCGGCCCCATCTCCTTCTCCTCTCCGCCTTGCTTCTCCCCAGCTGTCTCTCCTCCCAAGCTCAGTCTCTAAATCTATATCTCAATTTCTTTCCCCCACCCCGCCCGCTCTCCCGCGTGTCCGGTACCTGGCCCGCGCAGCCCCGAGGCGCCGCCTCCCCTCCCCCAACCCACACCCCCTCCCCAAGGGTCCCGAAGGCCGCTGCCGCCACCGCCTCCCGCGGAGTACCATAGAGCAGACTCTTCACCGAGCGAATGAGCTGCCGAATTAAATGAAACAGCTGATAAGATGAGTGACAATTTAAAATCCAAGTGATCCGAGAACACGCACTGAGCCCTGATCGGCTGAATTCAAACTCCCGGTCACCTGCTTCCCGCAGACAAACAGCTATGAATCGGCATTAATCCATCTGGCTGAAACAACTGGTCAGCCCTTCTCATCATACGAAGGTAAATGCCTACCGAGCCTTCATAAGTAGTGGCCACAGGTTTGAAACAGGGCTTTGGAGAGAAGGACCCACCCGTTGCATTGGTCCCCCGGCAAAGGGAAATGACGTCATCAGACTGCTGCAGAGGAGATAACTTCGTTCAAACCGGCAGCTACAGGTGTGTGATCCCCTAGCCTTCCCTCTCCACACATCGGGGAAACCTTAAGGGCCCCTCCCAGCTCTCCCGTGAGTGCTACAGCCAGCCCGAGGAAATCAGAGGTGGTGCGGGACCCGAGGCGCGGAACTACCGCTCCCACCAGGGCTGACTGCTGAGGTCTCTTGCACCAGCTACGGGGAAGTGGATACCTGAGGGCAAGTAAAATCCGCTGAGGATTCTCAGCCCCAAGCTCTACAAACTTAGGGTCTGAGGGAATGGCAAACTGGAAAAGTGTGCCCAGTCGTTCATGAAAACAGGGCTCCCGGAAGCAGCAGACCTGGCGTGTAGCCAGTATTGTGGTGAGAGGGGCCTGGCTAGAGAAAAAGTGGGAAGTGACTAGACACAAGAGGAGGCCCTAGACACTCAGGACTGGAGACTCGCCCAGTCTGGGAGGAGCTGCTGCACAGTGATTGGTTCCCGCGTATTGACAGGAGAAACTTGACCTGGTGGGCACAGCGCCATCTACTGGAAGAGAAGTTAATCAAACTCTAAGACGGCACTTATTAGGTTTCTTTTTTTTTTCTTTTCTTTTTTTTCTTTTTCTTTTCTCCCTTTTTTTTTTTTGATTTGGGTTTTTCTTTCATTTTCATTTTTCTTTCTTGTTGTTTTATTATTTTTTTAAAAAAATATTTTTTTAATTTTTTTTCTACTAATTTTAATTTAATTTTTTTAATTATTATTATTATTTTTTTTTAATTTTTTCTTTTTTAGTTCCTATTTTTTTCTTCTTTAGTCTTTTCATTTTTCTTATTCCCCCTTTCCTTGAATTCTACCTGTCCACTCTCATTCTCTTTAGTGACTTCTTCCCTTCCCTTCAAATACCTTTCCTCCCAAGCATCAAATTAATTTATAGGAGTAAACAGTAACTCAGCAGTCAAACAGAAAAAGAAGTAACATGAGCAGCTTCAAAAAACAAGGAAGAAAAGGAGTACAAACAATGCAGGACAGCCTAAATATTCAGGAGGACCTAGAGTCATCAGAAAAATGGTTATATATGGAACCTTAAAGAGGATACAAGACAGCAAATTCAAGCAGTGAAAGAACACATTGAGAATGAATTCCATAAACAGATAAAAGAAGAAGTTAAGCATCTTTATCAGGAGATAGAGATTATAAAAAATAATCAAACAATAATTCTAGAAATGAAGGAAATGATAAACCAAATTAAAAACTCAATTGAGAGTATCACTAACAGAGTGGAGCAAGTAGAAACCAGAACGTCAGATAATGAAGACAAAATATACCATCTTGAAAAGAGTCTAGCCAACTCAGAAAGGCTGGTAAAAAATCACGAGAAAAACATCCAAGAGTTATGGGATAACATGAAGAAACCAAACTTACGAGTCATCGGGATAGAAGAAGGTACAGAGATTCAAACCAAGGGAATGAGAAACCTGCTGAATGAAATAATTACAGAAAACTTTCCAGAAATAAAAAAGGAAACAGATATACAAACTGAAGATGCATACAGGACACCGAGCACACAAAATCACAGTAGACCAAAGCCAAGACACATTGTAATGAAGATATCCAATATACAGAACAAAGAGAAAATATTAAAAGCTACAAGAGAAAGGAGACAGATTACATTTAGGGGTAAAGAAATACGGTTAACAACGGATTTTTCATCACAGACACTGAAAGCAAGAAGGTCCTGGAACAATGTATTTCAAACACTGAAAGACAATGGATGCCAACCAAGAATTCTGTATCCAGCAAAATTAAGCTTCAGGTATGACAATGAAATAAAAATCTTTCATGATAAACAAAAGGTAAAAGAATTTGCAGCCAGAAAACCAGCATTGCAAAGCATTTTGAGCAAAACACTACACGAAGAAGACATGAAAAACAATAACCAAAACCATCAGTAGAAAGTGCCTCAGTAAAGACAGAGGGCGAGGAGAAAGATAATCATGGAGAAACAAACTAAAATTTTTTTAAAAAAAGGATAAACAATCAAACATGGATGGAAGTTCAAACCATATATCAATAGTAACTCTGAATGTTAATGGCTTAAACTCTCCAATAAAGCGACGTAGGCTGGTATCATGGATTAAAAAAACAAATCCAACAATATGCTGCCTCCAGGACACACATCTGATTGGAAAAGACATACACAGGCTGAAGGTGAAAGGATGGGAAAAAATATACCACGCACACGGTCCTCGCAAGCAAGCAGGGGTGGCCATCCTCATATCGAATAAAATCGACTTCAAGACTAAGTTATACAAAAGGGATAAAGAAGGACATTATATACTGTTAAAAGGAACCATTCAGCAACAAGACATAACAATTATCAATATTTATGCACCAAATAATGGTGCTGCGACATTCACAAAACAAATTCTCCTCAAGTTCAAGAATCAAATAGACCACAACACAATAATTATGGGTGACTTCAACACACCTCTCTCACCATTGGACAGATCCTCCAAACAAAATTGAATAAAGAAACTATAGAACTCAATATCACAATCAATAACCTAGACTTAACTGACATATATAGAATATATCAACCATCATCAAATGGATATACTTTTTTCTCAGCAGCACATGGATCCTTCTCAAAAATAGACCATATATTATGCCATAGGGCAACCCTCAGTAAATATAAAGGGGTGGAGATAATACCTTGCATTTTATCTGATCATAATGGAATGAAACTGGAAATCAATGATAAAAAAGGGAGGAAAAATCCTACATCACATGGAAAATGAACAATATGTTACTGAATGATCAATGGGTTACAGAAGACATAAAGGAGGAAATCAAAAAATTCTTAAAGATAAATGAAAATACAGACACAACATATCGGAATCTATGGGACACAATGAAAGCAGTTTTAAGAGGAAAATTCATCGCCTGGTGGTCATTCCTCAAAAAAAAAAAAAAAAAAAAAAAAAGAAAAAACAAACAAATAAATGAGCTCACACTCCAACTCAAAGCCCTAGAAAAGGAAGAGCAAAACAACAGCAAATGTAGCAGAAGGCAAGAAATAATTAAAATCAGAGCGGAAATCAATGAAATTGAAACAAAAGAAACTATTGAAAAAATTAACAAAACTAAAAGTTGGTTCTTCGAAAAAATAAATAAGATGAACAGACTTTAGCCATGCTAACGAAGAGAAGAAGAGAGAGAACTCAAATTACTAACATACGGGATGAAAAAGGCAATATCACAACAGATGCTACAGAAATACAGAAGACAATGAGAAATTATTTTGAAAACCTATATTCCAATAAAATAGAAGATAGTGAAGACATCGATAAATTTCTTAAGTCATATGATTTGCCCAGACTGAGTCAGAAGGATACACACAATTTGAACAGACCAATATCGATGGATGAAATTGAAGAAGCCATCAAAAGACTACCAACCAAGAAAAGCCCAGGACCGGGTGGGTATACAGCAGAGTTTTACAAAACCTTTAAAGACGAATTAATACCAATACTTTTCAAGTTATTTCAGGAAATAGAAAAAGAGGGAGCTCTTCCAAATTCATTCTATGAGGCCAACGTCACCCTGATTCCGAAACCAGACAAAGACACCTCAAAGAAAGAAAACTACAGACCAATATCTCTAATGAACCTAGATGCAAAAATCCTCAATAAAATTCTGGAGAATCGAATACAAAAACACATCACAAAAATTGTGCACCATGATCAATTAGGATTTTTCCCTGGGATGCAAGGATGGTTCAACATACGGAAATCAATGTTATTCACCACATCAATAGACTTAAAGATAAGAACCATATGATCATCTCAATAGACGCAGAGAAAGCATTCGACAAAGTACAGCATCCCTTTATGTTCAAAACATTAGAAAAATTAGGGATAACAGGAACTTACCTTGACATTGTAAAAGCTATCTATGCTAAGCCTCAGGCTAGCATCATTCTGAATGGACAAAAGTTAAAGGCATTCCCTCTAAAATCTGGAACAAGACAGGGATGCCCTCTATCACCACTTCTATTCAATATAGTTCTCGAAACACTGGCCAGAGCAATTAGACAGACGAAAGAAATTAAAGGCATAAAAATAGGAAAAGAAGAACTTAAATTATCACTATTTGCAGATGACATGATTCTATACCTAGAAGACCCAAAAGGGTCTACAAAGAAACTACTAGAACTAATAAATGAATTCAGCAAAGTGGCAGGATATAAAATCAACACGCATAAATCAAAGGCATTTCTGTATATCAGCGACAAAACTTCTGAAACAGAAATGAGGAAAAACACTCCATTCACAATATCCTCAAAAAAAATAAAATACTTGGGAATCAACCTAACAAAAGAGGTGAAAGATTTATACAATGAAAACTACAGAACCCTAAAGAGAGAAGTAGAAGAAGATCTTAGAAGATGGAAAAATATACCCTGTTCATGGATAGGCAGAACTAACATCATCAAAATGGCGATATTACCAAAAGTTTTCTATAGATTTAATGCAATGCCAATCAAAATCCCAACGGCATTTCTTGTAGAAAGACATAAAGCAATCATGAAATTCATATGGAAAAATAAAAGACCCAGAATAGCAAAAGCAATTCTAAGCAGAAAGTGTGAATCAGGCGGTATAGCGATACCAGATTTCAAACTATATTACAGAGCAATAGTGACAAAAACAGCATGGTACTGGTACCAAAACAGGTGAGTGGACCAATGGTATAGAATAGAGGACACAGAGACTAATCCACAAAGTTACAACTATCTTATATTTGATAAAGGGGCTAAAAGCATGCAATGGAGGAAGGATAGCACCTTCAACAAATGGTGTTGGGAAAACTGGAAATCCATATGCAACAAAATGAAACTGAATCCCTTTCTCTCTCCATGCAGAAAAGTTAACTCAAAATGGATCAAGGAGCTTGATATCAAATCAGAGACTCTGCGTCTGATAGAAGAAAGAGTTGGCTCCGATCTACATATTGTGGGGTCGGGCTCCAAATTCCTTAATAGGACACCCATAGCACAAGAGTTAATAACAAGAATCAACAAATGGGACTTACTTAAACTAAAAAGTTTTTTCTCAGCAAGAGAAACAATAAGAGAGGTAAATAGGGAGCCTACATCCTGGGAACAAATTTTTACTCCTCACACTTCAGATAGAGCCCTAATATCCAGAGTATATAAAGAACTCAAAAAATTAGACAATAAGATAACAAATAACCCAACCAACAAATGGGCCAAGGACCTGAACAGACACTTCTCAGAGGAGGATATACAATCAATCAACAAGTACATGAAAAAATGCTCACCATCTCTAGCAGTCAGAGAAATGCAAACCAAAACCACCCTAAGATACTATCTCACTCCAGTAAGATTGGCAGCCACTATGAAGTCAAACAACAACAAGTGCTGGCGAGGATGTGGAGAAAAGGGTACACCTGTACATTGCTGGTGGGACTGCAAATTGGTGCGGCCAATTTGGAAAGCAGTTTGGAGATTACTGGGAAAGATGGGAATGGAACCACCATTTGACCCTGCTATTGCCCTTCTCGGACTATTCCCTGAAGACCTTAAAAGAGCATACTACAGGGATACTGCCACATCGATGTTCATAGCAGCACAATTCACAATAGCTAGTCTGTGGAACCAACCCAGATGCCCTTCAATAGATGAATGGATAAAAAAAATTTGGCATCTATACACAATGGAGTACTATGCAGCAATAAAAAATGACAAAATCATAGAATTTGCAGGGAAATGGATGGCACTAGAGCAGATTATGTTTAGTGAAGCTAGCCAATCCCTAAAAAACAAATACCAAATGTCTTCTTTGATATAATGAGAGCAACTATGAACACAGCAGGGAGGAAGAGCAGGAAGAAAAGATTAACATTAAACAGAGACATGAGATGGGAGGGAAAGGGAGAGAAAAGGGAAATTGCATGGAAATGAAGGGAGACCCTCATTGCTATACAAAATTACCTATAAGAGGTTGTGAGGGGAATGGGAAAACAAGGAGAGAAATGAATTACAGTAGATGGGGTAGAGCGAGAAGATTTGAGGGGAGGGGAGGGGGGATAGTAGGAGATAGGAAAGGTAGCAGAATACAACAATTACTAATAGGGCATTATGTAAAATTGTGGATGTGTAACCGACGTGATTCTGCAATCTGCATTTGGGGTAAAATTGGGGGTTCATAACCCACTTCAATCTAATGTATGAAATATGATATGTCAAGAGCTTTGTAATGTTGTGAACAACCAATAAAAAAAAGTTGTACACAATAAATGAAAATTAAAAAAAAGTAAAATTTGAAAGTTTGTATATTCAGAGATTTTATTCTTAAAGCTATATTCAGCTGAGATGTTACACTGGGTTGAATGTTGCAAAATTCATTTCTATCTAAAACCTTAGATTGTAATCTACTTTGAAAATTCTGCCTTTGTAGATATAATTATTAAAGATGAGGTTATTCTGGATGGATATAAATATATATATGTATTTGGAGCATACCCTAAATCCAATGATTGGTAGGTTTCCTTATAAGATGAGGAATGCAAAAGGAAGTCATACGAAGCTAGAGACAAGAGATTGAAGTTATGCTGCCACAAACCAAGGAATACCAAGGATTAGTGGCAACTATCAGAAGCTAGAAGAGGTAAAGAAGGATTCTTTCCTAAGCCTTCAGAAGGGGCTTTAGCTGGCACCTTCGTTTCAGACTTAGCCTTTAGAAATTTAGTCTCACTAGAATGATGGTTGCTTTAAGCCACCTGGTTTTGGTAATTTTGTTACTGCAATCCTAGGTAGTTAATAGAGATGTCAATGTAAGTTCTAGTATTTCTTTTAATAGAAATATTTGTGAAGCTGGGCATGGGGGTATACACCTGTAATTTCAGTGACTTGGGAGGCTGAGGCAGGAGGATGTGTGAGTTCAAAGCCAGCCTCAGCATCTTGGTGAGGCATTTAACTACTCAGCAAGACTCTGTCTCTAAATAAAATACAAAAAGGGCTGAGAATTTGGCCCAGTGGTTAAGCACCCCTGGGTTCAATTGCCAGTACCAAAAAAAAAAAAAAAAAAAAAAGAAAGAAAGAAATTTTTATGTGAAACATCAGCGTTTTAAAGTGCTCTATTGTCACTAGAAGGGTGCAGTAGAAATCTTAAAGTTTCAAGTTTGGGAATTTTTCTGTTATAACATATTCTTTCATCCACCTCTCCTCCATTCACCCACCCATCCAATCCATCCAATTCAGTAGCCCCCTCTTATCCAAGGGGGTATATTCCAAGACCCCCAGGGAATGTCTAAAATTGCAGAGAGCACCAAAGCCTATATATACTTGTGTTTTTTCCTATACAAAATTAACCTCAATTTTTCCTTCTTCATAATTTCATGGATAGAAAATTATCTTGGCAACCTGAACAATTTTTCCTCATTGAGAATTTTCACCATTTCACTTAAAGGAAGTACTGTACAGTTTCTCTTCAGCATATAAAAATTGCAAGCATCACTACTCCTGCATTTGGGACTACTACTATTACTTACCATTAGTATAAAATAAGGGAAATTTTATTATTCACTATAAAATAAGGGAAATTTGAATAGAAGCACTTACAGCACCCTGACAGTTGATCTGATAATCCATATGGCTATTAAGTGACTAACAGAAAAGTAGCATACATAGTATGAATATGCTAGACAAAGGGATGATTTGTTTCCTGGGCAGGATGCAGCTGGGACAGCACAGCACAAGATTTCATCATGCCACTCAGAACAGTGAACAATTTAAGCTAATGAGTTGCTTATTTCTGGATTTTTCACTTAATATTTTCAGACCACAGTTGACCACAAGTAACCAAAATCATAGAACACAAAACTGTAGATAAGCATTCGGTAAGTACAGTAGTACCGCATATCTTTCTCTCTCCAGATTGATTTCTGTATGGTTTCAATAGGTTGTAAAAGCTCTGCCATGGCCAATGCATGCAATCCTATATCAGGTATCTTTAATGACTACCTACTGTTTCAATGACTGGTGCATACTTGAAGCAATTATCTTATTGATGAACATTTAAATTATTTGTTAATTTTCAATATTTTTATGAACACTGAGATAAACAATAAACAGTGAACACACATCTATGCCCTGGTTTGTATATCTTCTCTAGATAAAAATTCTTTGTATGGTATTTCAAGGTCAAATTTGCTTAGCAATATGCATTGACAAATTGCCCTCCACAAATGTATCCAACTGACATTCTCACCAGCAATGAGTGCCCATTCCCCCTCACTTGGTGTTTTTATTTATGCTAATTTTATAGGGGATTAATAATACTATACTTATTTGCATTTTTTTGCTGACAAGTGAGGTATAATACAGTCATTAAAAGTCTGGAACTAGGGCTGGGGTTGTGACTCAGCAGTAGAGCATAGAGCGCTCGTCTAGCACATGCAAGGCGCTGGGTTCGATCTTCAGCATCACATAAAACTAAATAAAACAAAGGAATTGTGTCCAACTATAACTAAAAAAATATTAAAGAAAAAAAAAGAGTCTGGGACTAGATTATCTAAATTTGAATCCTGATTCCACTGGTTCAAAGTTACTTAACCTCTTGGTGTCTCACTTTCCTCAACTATAAAGCGAAGAAGTACCTATCAAATGAGTTACTGTATGAAGCAAATCAGCAAATACCTGTAAAGTACTTATAACCATGGCTAGCATATAGTTAGTGCTATTATTTCATATGTCATCCAATCATATTTCTCTGTGCAAATTTATTTTATATTCTTTCCTATTTTTGCATAGGAGTGTTCTTTTTTTATTAATTTATAAGTACTGTGTATATACTGGGTCTTTATCTTTTATCTCATATAAATGGTAGGTACTTCTCAACAATTTCTCATTTTTCTTTCTACTTTGATTTTTCTTCCTTTTTGTTGTTTCCCAAGAGAAATTTTACTATACGACACTTATACAGTTCAACTCTATCAATCTTATCTTTATGGCATCTAGGTTTTATGTGGGTAAAAAAGGATTTTCAAAAAATTTCTTTCATAGTAAAAGGAAAGACAGTTAACAATTTTATTTCTGGTTTTTAAGAGAAAAACTTTCTGGAAGAAATGAAAGGCAAGTACCAGGTAAAATGTCACTAACTGAATATTTAGGGTGGGTATTATTGACAGGGAATTTTATCATAATTTTTGTTTAAATTACTTTTAAAGAAAAAATAAAATTATCTTCCTAATTAGTGATCTAGAATACTATGAAAAACATTTCTTCCCAAAGAAAATGACTATAGATTTGCAGTTTCTGAATTTCTTTCAATTAAAAAAAAATTTTTTTAAAAAGGGTATCTGTGTCCTCTGAAATCAAACATCTAGATTTTATATATTATAGAAAGATTTTGGATTATTGGTATCCTGAACAGGTACAAATAACCACAACACAAAAAGGCAGGCTCTAAAAGAGGGGGGGGGGCCCTCCATTTTTATTCAGATCAACAGATGCCAAATTAGAAATAAAACATTTTTAATGCAAAGATCTGCTTCATTTTTCCATCAAAGGAATCAGTTTTTCAGAGGGAATTTCACTGTGTTCATCTACTTAAGCATGCCTCATCACCCTAGCTGTTTTTAGTTCTCATTTCTAATTACAATCAAACTTAGCATCCTTTGTGGATTTTATTGCATTCTTGCTTCCAGGTAATTAAAGATTTAAATAAAGCCATATTTAACATTAACACCTATGGTACCATGCAGACCACCACCCCTAATTCAATGTAACACTATCATTATCTTTGGTATGATTCAACTAATACTTAGTCTATATTTACAAGTAACTTGAATTAATTTTAATTTATTTTTCTAAAATAGAATACCATTTTAGTGGAAAAGAGATATCCATTCTCATCATATTTATCAATTTTATAATTCTACTCTATTAAAAATATATATATTTTTTGACCAGGAACCCTGGGGCACTCAACCACTGAGCCATATCCTCAGGCCTTTTTTATATTTTATTTAGAGACAGGGTCTCCCTGAATTGCTTAGGGTCTCTATAAGTTGCTGAGGCTGGCTCTGAACTTGAAATCCTCCTGTCTCAGCCTCCCAAGGCACTGGGTTTATTAAAAATTAAAACTCACTAAAAGCATTGAAGGCTTAATTTGTCCTTCATACACCCATGTGCTTATTGTTCACTCTTCCATTATTTTGTGCATGCTTTATGTGCATTCTAAATAGGTGTTGGCAACTTAAAAATGTGAGGAGACCAATTGTAGACACCTTATTCTCAGGTTTGTAAGAAAGAAAACACAAAATTGCTTTTCACTTAAATGAAATTTCCTATGCAGAAATTCATTCATTTTAAATAAACATTGAGTGGGTAACCACTACTACATAGCATGTAGTTACTGTCCATCAGAGATAAACCTGATTCTAAGTTAAAAATCAAGCTGGGAAGAAAACAAACAAACAAACAGGAAATAGTTGTTCTCTTTACTTCCACACTGTAGCCTTCAAACTGTCACTAGAATTCTCTTGCTTAACACAAATAAGCAAGCAAACAAACAATGCCCACAGAATTCCAAACTTCTCAGAAGGCCATTAACACCCTTTGTGTGTATTCTCAATATTCACTCCATGCATTCTACTCTACTGTCATAATGTCCTTTGCATTTCTTAAATGAGCTTTGGAGGTTTTTAATCTTATTTCTTTTGCTAAGAGGAAATGAGTGCCTTTCCCTATCCCAGTCTTTTACCTCACTACTTGCTGAAGATTTAGTTCAAGAGTCATCTCTACCAAGAAGCCTTCCTCAACTCACCAAGCAGAACTCTAATTCTCTTAAAATGATTTTTTTCCAAATAACTGTGACCTAAATAGTTGTATACTAATACCATAGATCTATCTATACAATGCTTCGTAATTAAATTACTTCACAAATAGTATATCAGTAGTCATTCTGAGCAATTGCATTAAATATCATATAGATGATGGGTATTAGAAATGTAACATTTAGGGGCTGGGGATGTGGCTCAAGTGGTAGTGTGCTCGGCTAGCATTCGTGAGGCACTGGGTTCGATTCTCAGCACCACATAAAAATAAAAATGAAGATATTGTATCCACCTAAAACTAAAAAATAAATATTAAAAAAAAAAGAAATGTAACATTCAATAATCAAAGTGACAGAATTCAGGTGTGTTGTCTTAAACTAAAGGCATATATATGTAGTTTTTGGAACTCAGAAAAGGCTTTTGGGATTATATGACAATAACATCTCAAAAAGTTTCCTAAAAGAAAACAGCTTATAATTGAACAGTCTTCCAGTTGTTTAACCAGTAATTAGAGCCACTCCTGAAAAGTTTTTGACAAAAAAATGAAAAAGGTCATGTTTCTCAGGAGTATTTTGTATATATGGTCATGTACACCTTACACTTATGGACCAAAGCTTTGGTTAAAAACAATCAAAAAAACAAGCAGCCGTTCCTTACTGAAACACAAAAGGCCAGCTTATCTTCGGAGACTGTTTTTCCAGTTATCTTTGGCAAAAGTTCTTAGTAATGGGATTATTTTATGTGATCGACTTTCAAAGTATAGTAATCCATAAACAGCTTACATAAGAAGTTATTTATTAATGTTCCTACACAGCCCAAAGAAAGTTAAAACAATGGAATGTCAGGCAACCTGAGTTCTAGTTTCAACTCTTGACTACTCTGTTAATGTGATCTTTGGTAAGCTGTGTAATTTCTGTAAGTCATGGGTTCACCATTTATAAAATGAGGGGGTTGAACTAGATGATATCTATGGTATGTTGCAGCTCAAAAACAAATGGAAAGAAGAACTACATCTTAAATTCATTTTATTAACAGAGGAAATTAAACTATCAGCATAAGCAATTTTTTCTCCCTTATTTACAAAGCTGATAAAATATTCTGAGACCAGCCCTAAAATGTTTTAAAGTAGGATTGTTCAGGTCAATAAATCTAGCACGTTAAGTTTAACTATCAATTTCTCTTCACTTTACTGATATATCTTTCCTCTTTAGGTCTCAAAAGTTGCCGTAAAATCTCATGTTTCTTTGTAATTCATGATATAATTCATCCCAGTCTGGTATTTCATCAATTTAACAGTTCTAATTGCCTTATTATCTGCTCTGGTGCAGTAGTAAAGCCTCTGAACATTTCATTTACCTTACCAACAAGAAAACCCCATATATCTCAGCCTTAAGGATATTACCTCTACCTCTTGGATGAGCAGAGGCATGAAGACTTAAGCTCTCTGGAAAGTCAATATAATCTATCACTATTTAACTGTTTGTCAATGTTTATGCCTGTCTCAACTCACATTTAATGGGGCTTTTTATTGTTATTTTCCACTATAAAATTTTGAAGACACCTAAATGTCACTAATTCCCTTCTAAGTTTAACATGTATATTATAATGTTACTTACTTGGAAGACACAGATATGGTGCAAATATAAGGGCTTTGAAGTTAGGAAGACTAACTTACGTGGATTCATATCCTAGTTCTGACTTTTACTATCCATCTGACTTTAAACAAGTTACTTGCATCTCTGAGCCCATTTCCACAAGTAAAATAGCAAGGCTATTACACAACATGGTAGTGAATATTAAGTACAGTTCCTGGTACAATGCTGCATACACAACAGATATTCAGTAACTTTTAGGGATGACCTCCTATTCAGCAGCTCTCACTTAGCTGGCTCCTGCTTGTTGAATTTGACAGTTTGAAAATAGATTCAAGCTATCAGCTAATTCTACAGTAGTGTTTCCAAAATGCTGGTTGTAACCAATTAGGGTTGAAATCCACACAGTGGTACAATAAGTATTATTTTTTATGAAGAGAACAGAATGGAATTTAAAATACCAGAGTGCATCATGAGTAGTAAGAATAGGACTATTTAATTAAATTTTGTTTCAATTTTATACATGTAAAATATATTATATCATGATACAAAATAAATGATGCTTCTTATTCTGGTTTGGATCAATAAGGCTTGAAATACATTCTTGTATGGAGAAGGCCATGTCATCTTTGACTATCATTCCTCTCTGGAGAAATGTACTACCGAGCCCTTAAAAATTACTATTTCAAAGTCTAGAACCCCTCCCCCAGCACTGTTCCTTCACATGAACAATTAAATATAGTCTGAGATAATCTGCATTGTTAACAAGACTAAGAAACAGAATTGATGCTTTAATTCTTCCCTTAACTATTCGTCAAGTCCTCATCTCTCATTTTTCTTCTTTTGAACCACAGTAGCAAATAAAAGACTCTCTCAGTGCCATAAAAAAGACACTAAAGACCTTCACAACAAGACATCTAGTTATCCAAACATTAAAATGTAAAAAGTATTCCATAACTGTAACTCTTACAGTAAAACACACTGATCTTTTGAGGAGAATATTTATGTTGTTTTCTGAAACAGACTCAAATGAGGTTTGGGAAAGGACTATTAGGGAAAGATTTTCCAAGAAAGTAATACCAAAATTAGGATTTGGTGGATGAGCAGTAATTAGCAGAGCAAAGATGGTAAAAGGGGATATGTGAGGAGGAACAAACAGGGAGGCAGCATTTTAGATACTTTAGAATCTTATGTGCTCTTCTTAGTAAGAGAGGACATTAAGAGAGAAATTAAGTAAGGGTGGCTCAGAGTGTGGAGAAGAAAAATGGCAAGAGATAAAGCTAAACAATAGTAGTGGTAGCCTAGATGAGAAAAACAGCTGTAGAAATTGAAAGAGGAAAACATGAAGAGTATTTTAAACCTGATGAATGACAAATGTGGGAAAACAAAGGAGAGGGAAAAGCCACTGATTGAGATAAGGAGGCCAGGAGAAGAATGTGGGTTAGGGGCAAATAGAAACCTAGAACCTTTTTGATCATGCTATTTTTGATGTACCAATGTGACATTAAAGTGGTTCTGTGAGGAGGTTGCCAGTCCTGGAGTTCAAAAGAGAGGTCTGGGCTAGAGTTATAAATGTGGAAGTTATGAGCACAATGATGGAAACTGAGTTACAAAAGTGGGTGAGACTGCTCATTGGAAAGTTTTTGGAGTGAAAAGGGAAAAGAGCCCAGGTAGAACACCAGGGACATTAACAAGAGGATAATTATACTAGAGCAAGAATTACATGTCTTATTCACCATTATATCTATCACTTAGAAAGTACTTATAATGTATCGGTGACTCAATAAATTTTGGTTGAATAAAATATAAGAAACAAAAACAAGACTTAGAAGGGGCAAACTGGTAAAACGGAAACCAGAACTGAAGTATCAATTCAGTAAAAAAAAAAAAAAAAAAGGTAGGGAAGAAAATTTTTAAGAAGGTGGGGAAGGGCAATTCTGTTAATAAGTCAAGATAAAGACTTGTAGATAACCTTTGTTTCACTACTGCTGCTAAGGGGTGGCATGGAGTAGGGGAACTAGAGCAGAACAAGAAGTAACTGGAGGTAGAGATGTGGAACTTGTGGAACTTAATTTCTCTCTTAATGTCCTCTCTTGCTTTAGAATCTTATGTGCTCTTCTTAGTATCTAAAATGCTGCCTCACTGTTTGCTTTTTGGACAGTTTTCTTCAAACAACAAGACAGGGGGATGGGATCCAGATCAAAGATGCTGGTTTTCAATACAAGGTTCAGATTTTTGATTCTATGAGGAGGTAATGAGGAAAGTAAGAGTGTGGTGCAGGTTAAGTCTGTAAGTGTGATGGTGCATGGGGTACATCTGAAGAGCATTTGATCATTCCAGAGAAGATGCCAGGGAAGTAATGAGTAAGAAATGAAGACTAATATGCACTATTCAGCGCAGAAAGTTAGGGAATGTACAGTCAGAGGAAAGTGGTCACTACGTAAAAACCTGAAGGGAGAGTTTATATTCAAAAACTGATATATTTACCAAGCTCACCAATAAAGACTAGGAAAACTGGCATGAGCTGGAATTTGGTCTCAGGCTGCTAACACAAGTTCAGGGAATATCTAGGGAGGCCACTCTAGATATTCCAGAGTGCTCTCTCTAACTTTTGACAATTAGAATATTTCAGGAACTCTGAGCACAGATTCATTAGTCATTCATTTACCAGACTTGTGCTTTCTGTTCTGTCTCTCCTCACTATAGGTCTCTTGTTTATCCTTCCTTTTCTTCTTCCTACTTTAACTGGCCATAAAATAAAAATACAAAAAATTTAAAGTATTTATTTTACTAAATGCTTCCTGTTTCATATTTCTAAGATCTCTAACAAAAACTAGGCAAGTTCTACATTTTACATTCTAAACAAGAGAAAAAACAAAATTATTTTTGTAGGAGGCCCTCAATAATGATTTCCCCCATATACACCAATGGCATCCAAGAAAATACATAAGATATTTGGGGACTTAGCATTGGAGAAGTTAACTCTCCATAAATACTCTAAAATGTTGATGTAATATAATCTTTAATTTTGCTGAAATGTAATTCTGAGAGCTATGAGGTGTGAAGAAGGTAATCAAGAAGTCACCAATATGGTGAATGTGTCTGGTAACTACCCACATCCGATCTCAGTGCAGCTTTACTGTTCTTTATTTTGTCCTTGTGTGTAGTATTACTCTAGTAAATGAATTAAAATGCAAATAAACAAAATTTTTGTTTTGTTGAAGGAAAAGACATAGAAAAGAAAGTGGAAGAGGTAGTGATAGAGATACCAGTAAGTAAAGGAAGCTAAGAAAATTACTGTTTGCAAATTTAGAGATTTAAAAAGATATTACAATGAACTGCCTGTTGTATTTTCCTCACTCCCATGCCATCATCTATCAACATGTCAATCAGTAGTCAGAAATTCTTAACTGGACTGAAATCTGGAATCAGAGTTTTAAAGATGTGATAATCAATTACAGATTTACTATATTTTATCACACTATTAGACTTGAAATACTATCTAGGAGAAACAAATGACATTAAGTGTCATAAGTTACTGCCTTACTAAAAGGAGAGCCTATATTAGTTAGAAGTATAGACTAACAGAACTGAATCTAGATTATAGAACTGATTTTACCACTTAATATCTTTGTGCCCTTTTGAAAAATCACAAATCTTTGTGTTAAGCAGGTCCTTGGAGGAGTAGACATTACGACAGGATTAAATTTTTAAGATTTTTTTTCAGGGTAAATACAGGTGGATGTGGAAAATGGGGAGGGAACTGAAGAAGGCTGCGACAGCCATCAGACTCAGGAAAATCTAACCCTGAGTGAAGATAGGAGTAAAGAATGTTCAGGAAGAAACATCCTAGACTGCCAGGCCATTTAAGGAAAGTTCAGCAAGGCCAGTGGGGAGTCCTAAGGCTAAAGTCAACCACCTAAAGAATTCCATGTCTCTGAAAAGGCCTATTTTAGTATCCCTGCTGAACACAGTCTCTGGCTGGTTGCAGTTTATGAGAAGCCAGGCTTTTTTTTTTTTTTTAATAACTTTATTTTGCTTATTTAGTTTTTTTATGTCGTGCTCAGGATTGAACTTAATGCCTCACATGTGCGAGGCAAGCATTCTACCACTGAACCACAACTCCAGCCCAAGAAGTCAGGCTTTTTGTCAAATGTAGTAATGGATTTGACAGTCCAGTGGCTGGGGTCCTTAAATAATTATATTCCTTGCATATCGTGATCTTCAAATCCATTCTCATGGCCACTACAACCCTTTCTGAAATTTTTCACATCTATAAATTCCCTAGTTTTGTCCTTCCCACTTCCCAGTGTTGTACCAGGTATCCTGGTATTGGCACTAGGGATATAACAGTGAACAAGAGAGGCATAGATATTGTCTCTGCCCTCAAAGAACCTACATTCTAGTGAAAATACAAGGAAGTAAGAGGCAATTAAATATTGTGTGGATCATCCAGATTGTCACTCACCTGCAACCCTCTGATGGCTCCCTATGACTTACAGAAGAAAGTCTATACTTAGTATGACATATAAAACTGAGTACTCATTTATCAACTACCTAACTCTTCAATATCCAGAAACCCTAAATTCCAGCCTCAAAAATTGCCTCCCAAATATAACATACTGATTCACATCTCCATGCTTTTATTCTTTAAGAACTGGGGACTGAACCCAGGACCTCATGCATACAAAGTATGGAAGGTAAGCATGTTACCACAGAGCTATAACACCCAGCCCACATCTTCAAGCTTTTACACATATGGTTCTATGTAGAATGACTTCTATTCAGCTTTAAGATTCCACTCAAATGTTATATTTGATAAGTCGTCACTAATCCTAGAGTAGTAGTTCCCAAGAGACAATTTTGGCAATGTCTGGAGATAGTCTTGGTTGTCACAAATGTGCATGATAAGGGTGCTTCTGGTATCTAGCATGTACTTATTACTAAATACCACATTGCAGCTGGGTGTAGTGGCATACACTTGAAATCCCAGTGGCTCAGGAGGCTGAGGCAGGAGGACTGCAAGTTCAAAGCCAGCCTCAGCAACTTTGTGAGGCCCTGTCTCAAAATAAAAAAAGGACTGGGGACGTGGCTCAGTAGTAAAGCACCCCTGGGTTCAACTCTTGTTTCCAAGATAAATAAATAAAATAAAATAAATACTATATTGCAAAAAACTACTATCCCTGCCCCTGACAAAGAATTAGACCAAAATATCCAAAATGCCAAGATTCAAAAAACCTGCCTTAGGCAATTTGTCATAACCTGATCTGGGCTCATAAAGCATTGAGTCCTTAATTACAGGACTTTTGACTTTCTCTAACACCATGAGCTATTAGAAAACAGAATGTGTTATTCATCTTTCAACATCCTATGACAACCCAATTTCATCCTTTTTGGAAATTTGTCAAGATATAAAATGGTATAGCCAGGGCATTGGTGTCACTCAGTAGATGCTCTCATTCTGGCTGAACAACTTCCTAGCTGTGTATCTAGGCATATGACTTAAACTTAACTTCTTTATCTGTAAAGTGGAAACCACTGCAACTACTTCACAGATGTATTATGAGGGTTAAATGACACATACATAAAGAGCTTAAATAATGAGTAGCACACAATGAAAGCTTAATAGGTTTCAAATAACATTGTTCCTCTACCTTTTTATGTTGACAAAATAAGCAAAAGGAAAACAAAGGAGAGGCAGGAGGTGGTGAGAAGAGATTTTAGATGCAGAAAACATTACTATTCAATAAATCAAATATTAAAGTGATTACCTTACCCTGTTCAGGATTTTTCTCATCACTCACTGGTTTCAAAGCAGTACTTGATAAATTAGAATTTATCTGTAATCCAAAATACTGTCTTTGCTACTACAATAAGTTTAATTTTTGGTTGAAAATGTAAGTATTGTTCAAATGAAGCATCACTAATTTCACAGTTTTATTCATAAAATAGGAAGACACTAGTTTGAATTCTCACAATGAGCACAAACCTGAACATCTGATATTAAGGAATACTTAACTAGGATATATCATGTGTTATGTGTTAAACAGCACTTATAAATGCTTTTAACTAAGAATTGGTGATGGTGTAACAACGTTACTTTGGATAAAAAATGAATAGCAAAGCTTTGGTGAATGGCGGTCAATATTTAGCATAGTACCTGACACTTAGATGGTCAATAAATAGCTGTTAAAATAAATCTAGTAAAGGAATCCTCAGACTTAAGAAAATTCATCACAGTCTAGACTGGTAGTAGTAGCAGTATCTGACAGAGAACAGTAGTTCTCATCTCACATCTTTTCCCATCAAAATTGTTCAACTGTTTATTGGAAAATACTTTTCCCTTGGGAAGAAAGACAAAGATTCTCAAAAGCCATGGCAGGCACTTAAAACTTTTAGAAAGATGAGTTTTTGTATGTTTGTTCCTGGGGAAAGGATTAACTGTTGATGTCTTCAAGTTTATTGGTCACGTCTGTTCCAATGGCAGTAAAACTTCATATGAAAAGTGAATGAACCATTTTCATCCATTTGGTTCCCAACAGGGCCTTTCACCCTTTAGAAATATCTTCAACTTATCACTCAAGACATGTTTCACTGTTCCAATTATTTCTGATTTATAAAACCCAATGCAAGCAGGACCATTACATTAAAATGTTATACTAAAATAATATGAAACAAGAAGTTACTTTAACTTTTTAGGAAGCATCTATTTTGGGATAAGGAAAGATGGAATGGTACAATACTATGTACTTGATCTTTAAAAAACAAACAAAACAAAACAAAAAAACTTATCCTAGTAAAAAACAATGCCCCAGGATTACTTTTAAAGTTAATTACTACCATAATAAACTCAATTCCTATGCCTAAACCTGCTTTTTAGCTGTTAACTTGGTAGTAATAATAAAATGAACTGTACAAGGCAATCTCTCAAATAACAAAATATTTTGCTCATTTTTTCCTAACTTTGAATAGGCATAATAAACAACTGAAGAGCATTCTGTTTATGTATAGTTTTACTAGACCACTAAAAGTGTACTATTTGGACACAGATAAACACAGATTAGGTACTAAACTTATTTTCACTTCACAAAATTATCAAAGCCCCAAATTTGTGGTAAAGTCTTAATTTATCCAAATTATATACATTGCAATATTATTCCAACCAACATATTCTTCAACATTTACTTACATCATGCATTCTGCTTCTTCAAGACAAAATTGTTTTAAAAATTAAGTCAAAACTGTATTAGTATTATATTTGGAATTACTATGAAAACAAAGTATTCAACATAAAGCAACTTTAAAAAAATACTACAGAAGAAACATAACTGAACAAAAATTTATTCTAATTACAAAATAATTAATAACAAAAATATCATTCTAACTTTCAGGGCAATGATGAGAAAGTTTACTTATGATATTTCAAAGGAAAGTATACTTTTATAACTCTCCTCATGAAAATATATACTCCTATGAGTATAAAGATTTAAAATCTTTAAATATTTGATTTACATCTGAAAAATAATCTGTACTTAAATTTTACAGATGATAGCACTGAAAATTTTTGAAAAAAATTCTGACCTTACTATGTAATTTAAAAAGCCAAATCTAACAAACCTAATTTTCACTACTTTTAACATACTCTTTGTGAAAATATATATTGTATTCCTCTCATATCACTTCTACAAAAAAATTTATCACAATAATCACAATATAGTATAAAATTATTTCTAATTATTTAAGTAGTTAAAAACTACATGGAATCTAAACATATACAGCAATTAGCATTCTTCAAAAGTATTCTGGAAAATGTAATAGACCATAAGAATTAAATATAGTAGTGGCTATTAACAGTTCACTAATGTAACAAAAGCTTAGAAAAACGAATATAAAAGTGTTAGTCTTTCTTTAAAAGGCTAATGTCTATTAACAGCTTAAAACAGGGCACAGTAGGGGGTTAATATGTTGTTGTCTGAATCACTTTCATCAGTTTAAGTACCTATTAGTCCTTATTAGCAATGTGCTGGCAAGGTGCTATTGGTCTTTTAAAGTTTTGTCTGCTGCTTATTCTATTTGGCTAGAGAGATACTTTGGCAATAATGTTTGAAACATGAAGTTTAGATCTGTATATTTATTAGCTTTTAGAATTTTAAGTTTATACTTGTAAATGTTTTCTATTAAAACAGCCAATGTCTTGGCTGGGCACAAGATCACGAGCCACCACACACCTTGTAGATTCAAACAGCAATCTTTATTCCCGAACTCACACCAGCCTCTACACACACGTTCTGGGGAAATCCCAGTTCTCCTCCACCCCATTCACCTACTCCACGAGGCTTTTTTCCAAAAACCCATTTGAATCTCATGAGAACTCAACAGGAACAAGCAGGAACACCCTAATCCTGGCAGCAATAATCTTCAACCTCCAACTTCCCTAAAACCCCTATTGTCTTAAACCGGGAACGCCCTAAACCCAAGGACCGGGATACTTCCTCAAACCTGATCAGCTCTAAACCCGGATCCGCCTTGGTCCTTGAGCAAGGTCACCTTACATGCAATGTCAACAGCGAAATCCATTTAACATGGGGTACGCTAACAAGGAAATTTTGATGCGTCATTCCTACTTGGCAATGGCCCTCAGCATCTCCCCCCTTCTGATTAATTAAACAACAAGCAATGTGGCTTAAGGACCGTGCCTGGTAGGTTGTCCAATTCAACATATGGTTCTTACCCATCATGGGAGAACTGACCTTTAGGCGTCAGCTTCCTGTTTTAGGTTGATACCACTGCAATCAGATCAACCCGTCACTGACTACCGGTCCAGCATTCAGCCATGCTTGTGGATAGGCCTATGCACCAGCGGGGGGGGGGAGGGGGGGTGAGGTTCTTGCCTCACCTCTGTTGGCCCCCAAATTTAGCCTTGGTGCCAGTGGGGGGGGGTGAGGTTCTTTGCCTCACCTCTGTTGGCCCCCAAATTTTAGACCATCACTAGTAGAAGGGAGGAGGATACAGAAATGCCACCACCAAGCCAATTGACAGCTCCTTTGGAAAAATTGCGTCACTGGTGACACCATCAGCAAAGATATGCCAGCATTACCACAATTAACATGGGGTGAGCTGGCAAGGAAATTGCATCACTGGTGACACCATCAGCAAAGGTATGCCAGCAGTAACATAATTCGCTGCATCAGACGATATTTCACAATGCATGCAACTGATATATAGTCCAGGCAAGTTCTGCAGGCAGTTCAAAGTGGAGGAGTCTATCAATATGTCCATTTCCTCCCAAAGTAAATCAAGTCCTTGATTGAGCATTACTTGTTGAGTTATATTCATTGATGCATCAGTTTACACAGTTTACTGTGATAGCTATCGTAGAAGCTGTAGTTTGGTTTTATCTTAGTCTTCACCGGCACTGGGATGGAGATGGAAATTCTGGCAATGATGCTAAAGAGACATTATCCTGAACAGAATTATTAAATATAATGAAAAGGAAGGGTGAAAGCAAACAAACAGATCTGTTAACCACCTTTAAAAACAATCCTTAACAGCTGTTTACCTAATTTAAATTAGTAAACAAACAGATCTGTTAACCACCTTTAAAAACAATCCTTAACAGCTGTTTACCTAATTTAAATTAGACCATTTAAATCACGTGAATAAAAAAAATGATAATTCGGATCCATTTTTTCATGAGCGCTCCTCATAAATGAAATATGGACATACACACATACAGACATACAA
Organism: Spermophilus citellus; assembly: GCF_964194105.1. Lineage (NCBI taxonomy): Eukaryota > Metazoa > Chordata > Mammalia > Rodentia > Sciuridae > Spermophilus > Spermophilus citellus. The sequence continues at coordinate 224,841,516 of NC_138182.1, read as the reverse complement.
CACAAAACAGAAGTGTGCACACAACATACAACACATAAGACAATAGTAAATAAAGGCCTTGTAGCTATACCTAGGTGAAATCTCCATTGCAATGTTTAAAAACTCAAAAGTCAAAAAATAAAACACAGTCAAAAAATAAAACTGATCAGAAAAACATTAACCTAGGTTTGTATGAGCTCAAAAAATAAAATAGAACTTTATGATGTGGGAAAAATGCGATAATAAAATAGATATTGAAAAAAGCACCGTGGTTAATCACTGTCGCAGATGTAAGAATAGCCAAGCTGGAGCTCTGGATATCAGCTGTTATGGATTTGAGTCAAATCATCTTCTTTTTCTGTAGAAATTGCTTTAGCTAATCTCTCTGGAATCCAAATCGGCTGCTGTTCTCCCTGTGGAAAAACACAGACAGAGCCCCGACTCCAGACAATAACTGGATCAGGACGTTTCCATTGTCCCGTTAGAATATCTTTCCAAAGTACCTTAGGCTTATGTACATTTTTCGGATACATATGTCTTTCCGCAGCACTAAGTCCTGATGAATCCAAATTTAGAAAGTTTAGAGTAAAAAGGGTTATTTTAAGTTTATCTTTGGGGGATATATACCCCTTTCCAATTCCCTCTTTTTGCTTTAATAGGTACGTTTTAATAGTTTGATGAGCTCTTTCAACTATGCCTTGTCCCTGTGGATTGTATGGGATTCCTGTTATATGAGTAATACCAAATGATGAGCAAAATTGTTTAAAAGAGGTAGAAGTATAACCAGGACCGTTATCAGTTTTTAACTGTTTAGGAACACCCACAGTGGCAAAATTTTGTAAGCAATGAGCTATAACATCTTTAGTTTTTTCTCCGGCACGAAGGGAGCCCATCAAAAATCCAGAAGAAGTATCAACTGTAACATGTAAATATTTTAATTTTCCAAATTCTGGCAAATGTGTGACGTCCATCTGCCAAATATGGTTAGGTATCAGTCCTCTAGGATTGACTCCAAGATTAACTTGTGGTAAAAAGGTCACAATTTTGATATTGTTTTATTATATGCCTGGCTTGTTCCTTAGTTATTTTAAAACGCTTTTGTAAAGTATTAGCATTAACATGAAACCTTTTATGAAAATTTGTAGCTTCTTCTAGTGTAGAGAAAATATGTACGTCGTGTAGTTTTATCTGCTAAATCATTGCCCAAACTGAGGGCTCCAGGCAATCCTGTATGTGCCCTAATATGTCCTATAAAGAATGGATCTTTTCTGTCCCAGATTAGACTTTGTATAGTGGAAAACAAAGAGAAAACAGTAGAGGAAGGGGAAATCCTACCAGCATCTTCAAGGGATATTATAGCATTAACTATATACTGACTATCAGAAAATAAATTAAATACAGAATCTTTGAACATCACAAAAGCTTGTAAAACTGCATTAAGCTCTACCTTTTGAGCTGATTGTTTGGGTACTAAAAATGTAAAAGTTTGATCACGGGTAACTACTGCTGCTGTACCATTATTAGACCCATCAGTGAATATATTTGGAGCATTCATGATAGGTGTTTTCCTTGTCATTTTAGGAAAAACTACAGGAGGCTTAGACCAAAAAGACAACAAAGGATTTGATGGTAAATGATTATCAAATGAAACATTACATTTACACATGATTATGGCCCAAGTATTTAACTCATTAGCTAACTCATCAATTTGATCCATAGTATATGGAGTAATAATTTTATTGGGAGAAATTCCAAACACTCCCTTTGCTGCTCTTATTCCTTTGAGTATTAATTGTCCTACAGCCTCAGGATACCTAGTAAGAATAGTGTTAGGAGAATAAGATAAATGTATCCACAATAATGGACCTTCTTGCCAAAATACTCCTGTAGGAATATTTTTTGTTGGTAGTACAATAAATAATAAAGGCAAACTTATATCAATTCTATCTAGATGCATATTTTCCATATATGTTTCAATAATTTTTAATGCCTTTCTAGCTTTAGGAGTTAACATTCGGGGTGAATTTGCATCTGATGGACCTTTTAGAATATCAAATAAAGGTCCCAACTCTCCTGTTGGTATGCCTAGATAAGGCCTTATCCAATTTATGTCTCCCAATAACTTTTGAAAATCGTTAAGTGATTTGAGTTGATCTACTCGTATTTGAATTTTTGGTGGACGGACCATGGTTGAGGATAATAGAACTCTTAAATAATTAATTGGAAAATTTAATTGTACTTTATCTATTCCTATCTCTAGATTATAATTTTTAACAAGTTCGTAAGTGTGGCATAACATTCCAGCAATATGTTTTTATCTTTATGTGCTAATAATACATCATCCATATAGTGAAATATTTTTAGTTCAGGATTTTGATTTCTAAGTGGCTGGATTGCTTTATTAACATAGATTTGACACATAGTTGGACTGTTAGCCATCCCTTGAGGGAGTACTTTCCATACATATCTCTCATCAGGACCTTCATGATTTAATGCAGGGATAGTAAATGCAAAACGTGGACCATCCTCGGGATGAATTGGGATCGAAAAAAACAATCTTTAATATCTATAGCTAAAACATGCCACGTTTTTGGTAAAGCAGACAATTGAGGAATCCCTGATTGAGCAGGTCCCATAATAACCATCTCATTATTAATGGCTCTTAAATCTTGCAATAATCTCCATTTACCCGATTTCTTTTTGATGACAAAAATGGGAGTATTATGGGGAGATACAGAAGGTTGTAAATGTCCTTCCGCTAATTGTTGTTTGACCAGATCATGGGCTACTTGTATCTTTTCTTTAGTCAGGGGCCACTGAGGAACCCACACTGGTCTTTCTGATTTCCAAGTAATTTTGATTGTCTCAGTGGCCCTTTCTGAAAATCCGACCCATGTCTGTCTGTTCCTTGATCTAATTGAATTGGTGCTGCTATACCTTGTTCTTGTTTTCCTAATCTTTTTTCTTTCCTAACACCTTGTCTAGCCCTAGTAGTGGGCGCATTAGGATTGATGTTATTTGTTAACATCAAACCTAGTTGATCTAGGACATCTCGTCCCCATAAATTTATGGGAAGATGATCTAATACATATGGCTGTATAGTTCCTTCATATCCTTCAGGATCCTTCCAATCTAATACCATAGCACTTCTATGGGGATTTGTTGCCACTCCTAGGCCTCGAAGCGTTTGAGTGGCTTGTTGTAATGGCCAATGTTTTGGCCATTCTTGAAGAGAGATGATGCTAAGGTCAGCACCTCTGTCCAGCAGCCCATTAAACTCATGACCCTGAATATTTAGTTTTAGCATCGGGCGAGAATCTAAATTTAAAGACAACATAGCCCAATCTACACCTGTGGAGCCTAATCCCTTAGAACCTCTTTCTACATTACAACTAGAGAACTTATTATGCAGGCTGGGTATTATTAACAACTGTGCTATTCTATCTCCAGGTGAAATTACTGATATACCTCCTGGAGAACTAGCTATAATTTTTATTTCACTTACATAATCGGGATCAATTACCCTAGGACTTATCATAAGTCCTTTTAATGTAGATGAACTACGTCCCAATAATAAGCCTACTGTACCTTGGGGAAGAGGTCCTTTTACTCCTGTAGGAATGATATGAACTCCCATCTCTGGAGTTAGTACTGCTCTGGCAGAGGCGCAGATGTCCAACCCTGCGCTCCCTCGGGTTTGTCTGATGAGGGATTTAATGGACAATGTGTCCTGGGCACCACCCTGATGGTGTTGCTGGGTTCCTCCACTGCCCCGTATATTTGTGGTTGTGGGCCCCGGAGCATTGGGCCCCCCAGTCCGTTTTTTGGCAATGAAGCCTGATGCCTTTCTCCACGGTATCGTGGGTAAATACCTGATCCTTGTCCGTTTTTTGATAAGGGAGTACCTTCTATGGTGGTTTGAGAACGGCATTCATTAGCCCAATGTCTCCCTCTACGGCATCGTGGGCAAATACCCGGTATTCTATTCCTTTGATTTCATGTTTTGTTAAAACCTCCTCTTATGGGGCAACTCCTTTTAAAATGTCCTGTTTGTTCACAATTATAGCATGTTTCTGGCCTGGCATCTAAAGCCTGTTGTACTGCAGCTGCCAAGACTTGCCCTTGTTCATTAATATCTCTACATAATTTAATATATGTATTTAAGTCTTCATGTCTCCATGGTCTAATAACCTCTCTGCAGCAACGATTTGCTTGGTCATAAGCCAGTTGTTTTATTAATGGCATTGCTTGATCTGTATCCCCAAAAATTTTGACGGCTGTTTGAATAAGCCTATCTACAAAGTCAGCGTAAGGTTCATTAGGTCTCTGTATTACCTTAGATAGCTGACCTTGTAAATCTCCATGTCCTTGTAAAGTCTTCCATGCCCTAACTGCATCTGCAGCAATTTGTGCATATATAGCAGGATCATATTCAATTTGTTGCCGTTGACCCTCATAAGGTCCTTTTCCTAACAGCATATCTAGATTTCTTTGAGGGTAACCGGCTGCTGCATTTCGCCTAGCTGTCTCCGTGCAAAATTCCTCATTGGCAACCTTCCATAACAAATATTGTCCTCCATTTAGCACAGATTTACACATGCTAGCCCAATCTGCTGGCATCATGTCCAAGTTAGTAATGGACTCGACCATGCTTACCGTGAAGGGAGCTTGAGGACCATAGGTTGTTACAGCCTCGTTTAATTGCTTCACTGTTTTAAAATCTAAAGCACGGTGAATTCACTGCCCTCCTACCTGTTCAAGTACAGGGCATGCTAATCTTTGAGGTCCTGTCTCAGGATCCCACTTATCAACTACAGGGTTTGAGGGCCACTCAGCTGTCTCCATCGGTGGGGCTGTTGGTTGAATTACACCCTCTGGTAATAAAACGGAGTTAGTAACAGCCTCTTGTTGTGGCCTTTTTCCTAATAACCCCTTTTCCTTTAAATTTTCTTCCTCTCTCTGACTAGCTCGAGAGACCTTCTCTTTTGCTTGATCTAAAATGTCTTTCTCCATGGTCTGAATCTCTAACAATTAACACCTTTTCGGTTTCTTTTTTACTAATTTCTAATCTTCTATAAAGATAACACAACCCAATAAGATAACACAAAACAAAACCGCAACTGAATGAAACAAAAACTGAAAAAATATTTGCTGTATCAATTTTCTCTTTCTCCGGGCTGACAAACTTCAAACCTTGAGCCATCCATTTTTCCCAGTTTGCCTGAGAAATTTCTAGGGACAGGCAGCTTGAAACAAAAACGAAATAAATCAAAACAAGAACACATTGTTTTTTGAAATGGTCACCCATTCTCTCGCCTTCCCTCAGGGGCGAGGAATTTCACTTACCTCCAAGTTTCTGACATTCCCCATACGGGCCACCAAATGCCAATGTCTTGGCTGGGCACAAGATCACGAGCCACCACACACCTTGTAGATTCAAACAGCAATCTTTATTCCCGAACTCACACCGGCCTCTACACACACGTTCTGGGGAAATCCCAGTTCTCCTCCGCCCCATTCACCTACTCCACGAGGCTTTTTTCCAAAAACCCATTTGAATCTCACGAGAACTCAACAGGAACAAGCAGCAGGAACACCCTAATCCTGGCAGCAATAATCTTCAACCTCCAACTTCCCTAAAACCCCTATTGTCTTAAACTGGGAACGCCCTAAACCCAAGGACCGGGATACTTCCTCAAACCTGATCAGCTCTAAACCCGGATCCGCCTTGGTCCTTGAGCAAGGTCACCTTACATGCAATGTCAACAGCGAAATCCATTTAACATGGGGTACGCTAACAAGGAAATTTTGATGCGTCATTCCTACTTGGCAATGGCCCTCAGCAAAAACTATATTGAGAAATAATTTAAATTGTTCAGCATACCTGTATGCCTAATTTGTTTTAATATATGTGTGTTTGTTTTGAAACAGGGTCTCACTATATTGCCCAGACGGTCTTGAACTTCTGGCTCAAGTGATCCTCCTGCCTCAGGTTCCCTAGTGGCTGCAATTACAGGTGCAACACCACACCTGGCTTATCTTGTAATTTTAATAATATGTAAAGTACTCTCCAAAATTTCCCTAAAGGGGAGAAATCAAGATTAATTTCCTCAGAAGCTAAGGCAACTCACATGTAAATCCTCCTAAATAATATTACAAATGCAAAACTCTTTATTAAACTGACTTAGTTTCAAGAAAAACCAATGGTTAATCTTGGATATCAAAAGCTTACTGTTTAAAAACTGAAATTCAAATGATCAAACGGCGCAGAAGGGGGGGGGGGGACCCACCTCAGGGTCAAAGTTTACTGCACTAAGTTCCAAGAACCAAACTTGGAATAAAATCTAAGACTTAAAAGAAAATAAGAATTTATAACAGAAAAGTCATCCTGAGGAATCCATATCTGTAGACACAGTATGATTAGTAAGGTAGAAAGTTTCCCAATTCTGGCTTCACAAATAACTAGCTACATAATTGTAAGAAAAATAATTACCTCCCTCTTTTGTCTATTTATAGGGTAGAGAGGAACAAACAGAGAATATGAAATTACATAAGAATCTCTAAAGGGTACCTCATCGGCTCCACAACTTAGCTTCAAAAAGAAAAGATTCAGAAGTGAATTCAATTTAAGCAGTTTAGATATCTACAGGCCTAAACTGTTCTTCTAAACTGTTCTTGTAATTTTTAATTATATAGAAAGTACTTTCCTTTAAAAACTAAACATACTTAGGTATTTCTTATGTTGTTTTATAGTTTAATTCTTTCCACTTATTAAACTGCATTTTAACAAAATTCTTTATTATTAGAATTATAAAAATAACTCTTTGAAGGGCCATTTGTCAATATCTCTCACATATATACACATATACCCTTTGAGCCAGAAATTACACTTTTATGAATTTATTCTACAGATAAACCTGCATGTTAATAAAGCTACACACATATAAGGACATTCACTGCAGCATTTTTCAAAGCAGCAAAATACTGAAATAGAAAATGGCTTTTTTAAAAAATGTGGTATATCCATATAAAATACTTGGTAGCCATTCAAAGGAATGAGGCTATGCTGTTGAATGTTCTAAATGCTAAATGAAAAAAAAAGGATGTGCAAAACAATGTCTACAGAGCAATTACCACTTGCTCTTAAAGATATAAATGTAAATACTTGTGCATGCACAAAATATCTGTGGAAGGACTCACACAAAGAGGAAAAAAAAAAAAGAATAATGATGTTGGCTCCAGAAAGGGAAAGCTGGGAGGAGAGTGGACAGAGTCATAAGACTCACGTTTCACCATGTATCTTTTTACACCTTTTGAATTGTGCCATATGTACATATTATCTATTCAAAATATTGTTCAAAAGTATTTCAAAATATGCTAAATTAAAGAGACATGAAGAATAAGACACCATTTCTGTCCTCAAGGAACTTCAAATGTCAGAGTGAATAAATTAATTCATTTTACAAATTATACCAATGTCTTTTTTGTGCCAGGCCTCTGGTGATGTGTCTTTGAGCTCATGGAGCTTATATCCTAGTGGACACTAATGTATAATCTGATGTCGGCTTGAAGAGTCTAGTCCAAGTAAAGCAATAATTAGAAGGCAGACCTCTCACAACCTCAATTTTTATATCCAGAAGTTAAAACAGTCCAGGTTCCCCCAAATAAGCAGCACAGAAAAAGGAGTAGTGATAGATGTAAGCAGAAGCTATCAGAAGAAGGAATAATAAGAGGCACATTAATGGCTGACAATATCTCATTGAACTAAGAGATGGAAAAAAATTTAAAGTAAACAAGATACCAAGTTATTATATAATATAGTTCAAGCATTCTCCAATTAAGGACTCAGTTATACTACAAAGATCTTTACTATAAAGAGATTTTCAGAGATTTCAGTAGGCATTTTTTCCATAGGAAAATTGTTATACCTCTCATTAAGCTTCATAAACTGTCGCTCAAGAGCCTATTTAATCCTATTTAATATACTTCCTAATAAGCTATTGAGCCACTGTTCTCAGAATATTGTATAACTATCTAAAATAACTATGCTTCTAATAAGGAAAAAAATGCTGAATTTGAACTTTGATGCAAAGAACACCTCCTAATTACTGTAGTCCTTGTATTAAGTGGTGACTCTTCTAACTCCTAGAAGGCAAGGTGATTGGAAGAGAAGCAAGGATAGTGTTTGTGAGAATAAAAGGTTGGGATTCCAAAGCAAGACAGGTTTGCCTGCCCTTTCCTCCTCTTCTCCCTTTTCATTTCCCCTAATTGGAGAACAGCACTGAACTGGGTATAAGAATTAGGAGGTGAGGGGGAGGGCTGAGGAAAAATAACATTTATATCTTTTCCCTACTTCTGATACAGAGGATCAGATCTCAACAGGACACTGAATCAGAGGGAAACTCAAGGACCAAAGCTAAGCTTAAAGCACAGCAGAATTTAATTTTTTTTAAAGAAAGAGAAAGAGTCTAGGGTTGTAGCTCAGTGATAGAGTGCTTGCCCCTAGTTAAGTGTGAAGCACTGGGTTCAATCCTTAGCACCACATATAAATAAAATTACAAATAAAATAAAGGTAGCATGTCCATCTACAACTAAAAAAAATATTAAACACAGAGAGACAGACAGACAGACACACACACACACACACACACACACACACACACACAGGAGGGAAGGAAGTAAACCCCCAGTAAGATCAGTCAAGAAAATTACTCCTTGTATCACACACAGGTCTATATAAATTAGGGATTATAGTAATTATATCAATTAATACTCTACTACAAGTAACTGTTTCAATTCAAGGAATTTAATCACTTTGGAGGTGTTTTGTTTTGTTTTTTTAAATTGTGATTGTTGTTTTTCTTTTGTTGTCTGTCTTATACAACTAAAATCTCGGGAAAACCTGACTTCAGTGTTGGCTGATCCATCAGTTCAAGAATATCATCAAGAAGTTTCTTTTTTATCTCTTCATTCTGTGATCTACAATACAAAATACCAGATGTCCTTGTGCTAAAACAATTCTACCAGCCACAATCTGTTAAAATGGAGAAAGTACCTCTGCCCAGAATTGTAAGAAAAGGTTTAGAAATTCACCCTATTGAAGTCTGCTTAAATCACATGGCCATCCAGTGTCAATTTCTATGACCAAAGAAATGGAGTATAGCTTTTAAAGTCAGAGGCCCAGTCCTAAAGCCAAGGGTGAGGGAATTTCCTTCAAAGAATACAAACTATATATGTTGGGAAGAACAGTAGATACTAGAATGAAAATACAAATAGATATCAAAAGAAAAAAATATTGAAGAGGCAGCCAAAGAGTTCACTTAGAAGATATATATGCAATGAAGACAGAGTCATCACAAAATATTAAATACAACTGCTCATTTAAAAGATAAAAAATTAGTTGGGTATGGAACACATGCCTGTAGGGCCACATAGTTGGAAGGCCAAAACAGGAGGATCACTTGAGCTCAGAAGTTTGAAACCAACCTTTCTCCAAAAAAAAAAAAAAAAAAAAAAAAAAAGAGAAAGAAAGAAAGAAAATTACTAGAACAGAATATTGTTTTTACAAACAAATAAAAGCCAAAGTTAGCTCTTGAGATCACTTCTATTTAACCCACTACTTGAAATGCTGGAATGTTTTTAAAAAAAAAAAAAACAACAACAACATGAAATTATCTTTTCTTTTTTTTGCAGTACTGGGGATTTAATGGGGGAGGGGGGCATTTTACCACTGAGCCACACCCATAGTCCTTTATATTTTTTTTTATTTTGAGACAGGGTCTTACTATGTTGCCCAGGTTGGCTCAAATTTGCCATTCCCTTACCTCAGTCTCCCCAGTAGCTGGATTAAAAGCATGCACCACTATACCCAGCTAAATATCAATTTTGAGACCTATGCATTTCCTAATTCTAACTGTATAGCTAAAATGGATATAAATAAATGACAATTAACAACTTGTTCTTGATTGTGGTAGTGGTACTGGAGACAAGTAAAGATTAAAGGTATATATGGCTGCCAGATTTTAAACGTATAGTAATGACAATTACAAAACCATATGTTATTAGGTTTAAAAAAATCATAACATTATCAATAAAGAATTCAATCTTGCTCTAGAAACACTATGACAAACTTATGAAATTAAGGTATCATAAATTAGAATTAACAATAAGGAAAAGAACCATTTAAAAAGTGATATTGTTGACCTTCTTTGGCCTCAGATCCTAACCAACCCAGTGCCAGGAGAGTTTTCAGGACCCAGCATCTAGAGCTCCATCTAGAGGTCTCCCTCATCCCTGCCTTCCCACCCACCATATCTTGACTGAATGCATAATCCTGGAAATGGGTAGGGTTGTCTTTTCCAGAGATTGCCCTTTCTACCAAGTAAAACTCCCTGGTTGTCTAAGGTATATACACCGTTTTACACAGGAGAGAAGGATATGACTAAGATAGGGCTAGAGTCGCACATCTTTTTCCTTTTGTTCTTTATCTTTAGGGATGCTTGTTTAAAAAGACAATCAAAATAATTTTTCCAAAGATGGAAATTAAGCAAAAACAGTATTAGAGTAAAATTAAGAAGTATATCAAACATTATAAAAGATGTAGATAATAAAAGAAACTCTGATGCATGTAGTTGAGAATGTAAAATGAAATAACCCCTTTGGAAAATAGTTTGGTACTGTTATGGACTGAATGTTTGTGTGTCCTCCCACCACCAATTCACAGTATCAAGATGTGGGGTCTTTGGTAAGGTGTAAGGTCATGAGGACAGTGCTCTTGTGAATGAAACTAGTGCCTTTATGAAAGAGATCCCAGAGAACTCTCTAGACCTCTTTCTACCAAGTGAGGATAAAAGAAGACAGCAATCTGCAACCTGAACAGGTCTGCACCAGAACCCAACATTTTGGCACCCTGATCTCAAGACTTCCAGGTCCCAGAATCATGAGAAATAAATTTATTTTGTTTTAATTCACAATGGCACTTTGTTAGAGCAATCCAAACTGATTCAAACAGCATTACCTTATAAAGTGAACAACATGGTTTGGATATTAAATGTCCACCAAAGACTACTTATGCGTTGAAGGCTTAGTCCCTAGAAGATTGCACTATTTGGGAGGTGGTAGAAATTTCAGATGGGGCCTAGATGAAGGAGTGGGTCACTGAGGTTGTACCCTTGCATTCATCTCACCATCCCTGCCTCCGTCTCACCACCCCTCCCTCCCAGCAATGAGGTCAGCAGCTTTGCTTTGCCATGTGCTACTCACCATGATGTTCTTTCTACCTCACCACAGGCCCAAATTCAATAATCAAATGACTATGAACTGAAAACCATGAGTCAAAATAAATCTTTCCTCCTCTAAGTTGATTTTTTTCCAGAAATTTCATGACAGTGAAGGAAAGCTGACTAACACAATGAAACATTCCATAGTTTATTGCATATCATTACCAAAGACATGAATAAAATTGAATACAGAAACACAGTTAATAACTAGAACAATCCAAATGCTCTTCAACAAATGAATGGATAAATTGTAGCATTATCACACGACAGAATATTGTACAATAGTCAAAACACATATATTGTATCTACATGCAAAAATATGCCTGAATTTTACTAACATAACATTGAGTGAAAAATAATAAATCCCAAAAGATGCCCTTCTTATGTAGTAAAAAAGTAACTAAAACTAATAACATATGTTTTAATAGTAAAGAAATGGTAGGATTTACTATTAAAAACCAAAAAGCAAGATAATAGTAAATAAAAGATTAAAACAGTAGTTACCTCAGATGGAGGAAGTAGCACAAAATTAGGAAAGCATTAGGTAAGCTATTATCATTATTTTAGATTTTAAGATAGGTGATGGGGTTCCTGTTATTAGTATATTACTTAAAAGTAGCTCAGTGGTTGAGCACTTGCCCAGCATACACAAAGCCTTGGGTTCCATCCTTAGCACCATTTAAATAAAACTATGTAACAAACCCAGTCAAATAACAAACAAAAGAAGGCCTTTCATGAACCAATAAATCTTTGTTCACCTGTTTTAAAAACAGTTTTCTAAAAAGTTTTTAGTGGGCTGGAGTTGTGGCTCAGTGGTAGAGTACTTGCCTAACACATGTGAGGCACTAGATTCAACACCACATAAACAAACAAAATAAAGGTACTGTGTCCATGTACAACTAAAAAAAAGTTTGTAGTGCTATTCTTCCTAATTATAGAAGGAAAAAACCTGACTTACAGAAAAGTTCAGAGTAATTTGGTCAAACAAGTATATATTTGGGGAATTTTTTTCCCATAAATGTGCCTTAAGAATTAATTTTAGCACTTTTAGAGATGTCTCAGCTAATGGGAAAATGTATATGTGAAATACTTTACTTACCAATAACAAAGTATTAGAGTGATTTTTTTATCTTGTTAGAACCAAAAAATTCAAAATTCTCTGCTTCCATGTTTCATATTACCCAAGAGTCATTGCTAGTCATTCTAGTTTAAATTCAGAGGTAGCGCGCTCGCCTGGCATGCGTGCGGCCTGGGTTCGATCCTCAGCACCACATACAAACAAAGATGTTGTGTCCGCCGAAAACTAAAAAATAAATTTAAAAAAAAATTCTCTCTCTCTCTCCCTCCCTCCCTCTCTCTGTCTTTAAAATAAATAAATAAATAAATTCTACATTCTAAACAAGAAAACATATTGCTTGGTCGTGGATCTTGATTCTATGCTTAATCATGAGAGCTTTAGTTTTCTCCCTTTCCAGCTAGAAGAGACATCTGATTGCCTCTTGGTATAGCTCTTGAGAGTCAATGCTTGCCAAGTAATTGGTACAATGTAGTAAAGAGCTGATCATCTGCTACTCACTGTGATACTACCTCTGACCACCACTTTGGAACTGGATACATTACAGAAATTTCAAAAAGAGCAAGCTAAGAAGTTGGTCATTCTGGCTGAATGTACTCTAATTCAAAATAAAGGGGTAGGAGTACAAGAAAAGATATAATTAGAAAAGCTTTGGGAAATAAATTATAAAGCAATGTCCTTAACTTTTTCTTATATTGTTTACCATATTTCCACCCACCTTTTTTTTTTTTTTTTGGTAGTGGGGCTTGAACCCAGGAGTGCTCTACCTCTCAGCTATATCCCCAGTCCTTGCTATCTATCTATCTAGAGACCGGGTCTCACTAAGTTGCTGAGATTAGCCTATAACTTGTGAATCTCCTGCCTCAGTCTCTTGACTTCTGAGGTTACAGGTCTGCACCACTGCACCCTATCCATCGCTACTTTAAATACAGGAAGTAAATAAACAGCTAAAGCTAAGGGGAAATAAATTTAGGTTTACCTAGTATAGGTGTCATTTACATTTTTCACTTTATATGTCAGTATAATACATACTGAACTAATATTGGAGATATTATATATCTTTTATGTTGATTTTAATTCCTCCTACAGTGTAGTGTGTATGTACGTGCGTGTATGTTTGTGTATATAAGCCATATACAGTTCTATACCAGAAGTGTAGGTATAAACAAACTTGGGAAGATGCCACAGTTTGGGAACAGGGCTTGCTTTATTAAAAAAAAAAAAAAAAAAAAATCAATACAATTTCCCCACAGGTTCATGATGTAAAATTCTATAATCAAGGCTTGTAGATTTGTAATTATGGTATGTCAGCTACATTTAAACAAGAGTGTTAAAAGATTGTTAAAGTTAAACTAACACAATTGCAGTGTGAATTGTCCTAGTCTCACTCTAATCTACTGGTGTCACTTTCATTTAATCAGAGGAAAACTATGGGCCAATGTCAATGCTATTTCCAATGCCCTAACATTCTTTGTTCACATTGGATTTTAAACCATTACCAATATAAAATAACTATAAAAAGATATATATAAGAAAGTATTTTTAATCAATTCATCCTGTAGTGGGCTAGTACAGCAGGCTTTATTCAGAGTAAGTTAGCTTTTATAAAAAGTTATTAAGCAACCATTTATGTTAAATGGATGAAAGCAGGTTTTTTTTTTTCCCCTTGCAGAAGAATTTCTTGAATTTACCACAAGCTAATAACAAACTAAACTTCTTTCACAAACACAAATCCTACTTGAAAACCTATGGTGAACATAAGTCATTTAGCTATAATACCACATCAACATTTAGAAAACATCAATTCTTTTTTGGCTTAAAACAACAGATAGGAAACGTCAATTCCTTATTTTCTTCCATCTCAGTGACATTACTTTCTAAATCATTACTACAGAAAAGGCTATTCTGGTGATAATTCATATTTATACCACACATTTAAGGTTTTTCAGTTTTTGATTGATTGATACCAGGGACTGAACCCAGGGGTGCTTACCAGCTGAGCCACATCCTCAGCCCCCTTTTAAATTTTGAGACAGGTCTCACTAAGTTACTGAGGCTGCCTTGAACTTTTGATCCTCCTGCCTCAGTCTCCCAAGTTGCTGGGATTATAGACATGTGCACTCAGCTACATTTAAATTTTAAGTATGGCCCAATGCACAACTCACAGTTGTACTACCAACAAATAGCCTCCATACAAATCAAAGCACCCAAAAAACAGAACCATGTGAGCTAGTTACAAAAGAAGTAGACAATCATCCTGGTTTGCCTGGGACTTTTCCAACTTTAGAACTTAATGTTTCACATCTTGGAAAAACCCCCTCAGTTCCAAGAAAATTAGGACAACTGATGTCACCTAGATATTATCAAAAACAAAAAATCAAGTTTCAGATTTTAGAGTTTTTTTCAGATTTTTGGAATATTTCCACAGACTTTACCAGTTGAGCTTTCCTAACTCAGAAACCAAAAAATGCTCCAAAATCCAACACTTTTTGAGTGTCATGTTGGCACTCAAAATGTTTTGGATTTCAGAGAATTTCAAAATTTTCAATTAGAGATGCTCGATTTGTACCCATGAGTTATATGTTAACAAAAGTTACTGCTCAAAGAAACTTTGTATAATTCCCCATTGGGACTATAGTGCACATATCTGATTTTACAGTCAGAATTAGCCCTCAAAAAAAGAATCCTGCTGCTGGGAGAATACTTAGGAGCTCTGTGGGCCAGACACTCAGCATCAGGCCAGTCTCATTGCTATTCAACTCTCCTCTCATAAGTTACTCATAAGAAAATGAGACTTTTTCCTTATTACTAGTGACCTAATCTCTGTCTTTTTTTTTTTTTTAAAGAGAGAATGAGAGAGGGGAGAGAGAGAGAGAGAGAGAGAGAGAGAGAGAGAGAGAGAATTTTTAATATTTATTTTTTAGTTCTCGGCAGACACAACATCTTTGTTGGTATGTGGTGCTGAGGATCGAACCCAGGCCGCACGCATGCCAGGCGAGCGCGCTACTGCTTGAGCCACATCCCCAGCCCCCTAATCTCTGTCTTGAAACTCATTTCCAGAGATCAGATCCTTTGCCTTTTTACTGTAAAAGGTAACAAAATTTCTCGAGGACCAGGGCACTGTGAGGCTTCAACCAATTTTTCTAACTTTTACCTAAAATACTATTTCTACTTTCCTTTCTAACATGGACTCTATTACTCATCTTTCTATCTCCTTGATGGCAAACACCACCACCACCACCACTATTTTATTCATTCATTCACTCATTCATTCATTGGGTTATCTCCTCACACTCAACCCACCTGTCCTGTTCTAACAGACTGGGTTAGACACTAAACTCTAAGAACCAACTCTTTCTCCTATGACCTACTCAACTGAACTCTAGCACAAATACTTGATTTTTTTCCCACTTTCTTTCTCTTTTTGGCTGTCCTAGGGATTGAACCTAACCTCTCACACATGCAAGGTAAGCACTCTAACACTGAACTACATTCCCAGCCCTCTAAATTTTAATTTCCAGTGGCTCTCAACTTCTGAAGATAAAACTAAAGGAACTAGGGGATATAATTGATGACTTCAAATTTCTTCTAACAATAAAAGTTGTAACTTCTGAAGAGAAATGAGACCACAGTAAAGGAATAGTTGAGCAAAAAAGGGTACTGAGAACAAAAGCTAGTTTTTAGAACATTGCTTTAAAAACTAAAGAGCAGAATCACTTTGGTAAGAACATGTCTGAATTGTGAAACTAATATCAAAAAGTCTTTGAAACTAGATTTGGAGGAAGGGGGGGAAAGCATACTTTCAAAACACCTTTGATTATGGAAAATATTAAGTATATGTACTGAAGAATATAAAGAAGTCCCAAGAATTATTAGTAAATTGTCAAATCTGCCTCATCTATTTTTTTTTCTCCAGTGATATAAAATGTAGGTTTTTAAAAACAGGATGCTAAGGCAGAAGATGGAAAAAGCCATAGTAAAATAATTTTCAGGAGAAAAATAAGAGTAATAATATTTATGGATTCAAATTGTTCTGATCTAACCATCTAAGTGGCAAAATGAGTAACATAGAACTAAAACAGAAATTTTATGTTTAGAAAAAAAATTAATCACATTTTATAGTACATAAGGGACTACATCAAAATGTCACCAGAAAAAACATGAAATAAATGTGTGATAGACATTTCCATTAATTTATAAGCAATTTGAGATTATGGCAAATTATGAAAGGGTTTCACAAAAAATGATAAATTTATTGAAGTACAAAGTATGCCAAAAGTAAAGTTTGATAATGTTCTATTATTGAAAATAAACTGAAAAGAAAACTGTTTCCAAACAGTTTATATAAGTCCTTGAGAATTCATCATTATCTAAATGTGTTTTCTTTAGAAAATATATATATAAACTACTTGAACTGAATACTTTTATAGATAAATCCTTAGGATGAGAAATGTCAAGGTCATATAGGAAATTAATGGGAAACCACCATTACAAGCCATTTCTCATGATTTCCAATCCAAAGAATTCTCCAATTACCCTGGTACTTCTGCCAGATATACTAAAAGGACATAACCAGTCTAAAGAGCAGAACTCTGGGTGAGGTGATGGTGTGAAGTACTTATATTTTCATATATACATCTCAAATTTCCTCCTATTATCACAACTTTTAATACTCTTCATTAAGGCATAATAGCTTAAAGTAGAAAGCTGTAATCAGAAATCTTGTTTCATTTATTTGCTTTACTACTAACTTGCAGTGTGACTTTGGACAAGTTTGGTTTCTTTTTTAAAACTTCATTAAACCTCAGTTTCTCATCTATAAGATAGGAATAGAGTATATTCATTAACATTTACTAGCCACTAGCTATTTTTCACACACTGAATTAAACAGTATAGCAGACATTTCTTGCAACCACTGCATGACATGGGTACCTATTTTACAAACGAGGTAAGAGAAGCGTAGTGCAAAGTAATATATTCCAGAGCACACAATAAAGGGCAGAATCAAAATCTGAACCCAAGTGGTCTCTTTTCCGAAAAGGGAAAGCATTTAAACCGTTCACACTATCACCTTATTGTCTTAGTAATAAGGAAAGTTTCCAGGTGTGTGATGATATGCTAAAACTGAGAGACAATATCTTAGAAAGTGAACTTATTCTCTTCTGCCTTGTCCTAATCTGATGGAAATATCAGTAAACAGAGGAAAGGTGGGGTAACAGGAAGAAACCAGGTGGCTATCATCAAATAACCTACTCCCACAGAGGCTGTTTATCTTTTCTTTTGTAATAATCAGTTTGATCTTCTTGAAACTGAACAATAAAAGTTTAATAAGCACTGAAGTGTCTACCAGCAGTAGGGATTAGAATAAATTACAAGACTGCCCTACCCATGAGAGTGACTTAACCTGCATCCCACAAGCTCCAGGGTAACCTCTGGGAGAGCCGAAAGGAGACAGGTAGGCCATATAAGTTTGCAGGGTATGCTGGCCATTCATGCCCCAGTTCTCAAAGTCTGCGAGTCACGCCAGCCATGTTAGAAGGCTCCGCCACGGTCTCTTTATAATGAGGCCCTGGCTTTCGGCGTGCCTATAAACTTCAGAATCTGCTTTCGAGTCCACGTGAGGACCAGAAATCGACAGGGTCCGCTTTCCCACTAGCAGGGAGCCGCTGGGCGCGGGCGCACAGAGGTTGCGGACCAAGGCCCAGTCCACCCTCCCGCTCCAGGCCGCGGCCCTCCACCCAGACCCGGCGCCGAGGGGCGGGGCCGCGGCCGACCCCCGCCGCCACCCGGACGGCTTTGCAGAGGAGCTGCAAGGAAAGGGGAGTGCCGCGGTCCGCGGGCTCCAGCTTCGGCGCACCCCGCTCAGTCCCCGTCGGTCCCCGCCCGCCGGCGAGCCCAGCTGAGGCCTAGAGCCCGGCGCTGGTCTCGGGCCTGCGCTCGAGCCGCCGTGAGGCGAGTAAGAGGAGGCGCAGGCGGCTGCGCCGCTCGCGGCTCCTTACCGCTTCACTACGCCGGTCTTGATCTTGATCTGCCTCACGCGAGGATCGGCCATGGTCCCTTGAGCGCTGTAGGAAGGAGGGGCGGAGATCCTGAGTAACAGTGGAGGGCGATGGCGCAGGGGAGGCGGTTTTGTTGCCGTAGGCCCCGCACGCATGCGCAGGTCGGCGCGGCCCGGAGGCCCGGCATCCGGGTAGCCCGGCCACACCTGTCGGGCTTGCGCCAGAACCTCGAGCACCTGGTTGGCGTCGCGCTGCGCGCACTGTCCCTACCGCCACCCTTTACCTCCTCGTGGAACCCGCACTCCCCTCTCTCGGAAAGCCTTCCTTTTAGCGCTTGGACAGACCTCTGAGTTTAGACAAAAGTTACACTTTTTCAGCCTGGCCTTTGTGAGAAACTTTGGTCTGTCCCCCGGAGAAATTGGTTTTGTCCGGGATGTTGCTTTGCACTGTTATCTGCTTAATAGAGAAACCTAAAAACTATTAAGGATACTTTCGATTTCATTCTCTGATGTCAAATGGGGCCAAGTGCTGTATGTTTAATGAAATAAACACCATCATGCACTCAATAATGTGTGTGTTTGTGTGTGTCTTACCTTTTACTTAATATCTCTGCTTGTAGAAATTTCTGTAGATAATGTGACTTGCCAAATAAATGACTGTAGGACTTCTTCAAATAATCACCACTTCTACTTTTTTTTTTTTAAATGAGCTCCGGACAATGGTGAGAGAGCCTGAAAAACTTAAGTCTTTTCATTTATAGTTCAAATATACACTATATTGCCACCTTTCAAGTTGTCAGTTAAATACAGACAATATTCCAGGAGTCTTACATTGAGTCTGCATGCTATAGCTTTCTAAAAGAGAACGTGATTCACGTTCCACTATATCTTAACGCGTGCGGCATACAAAAGCTTGAGCTTTGTGGTCAGACAAACCGACCTACATTAGGGATTCCACACTTCAGTGGCTGCATGACACTGGCACTTATGCTGTTAACCTTCCTGCTGACCCACTTCCTCATATGCAGAATGAAAATAGTAATGCCCACTTTACAGAGTAGGTATGTTGGTTAAAGCATTTAGGTCAGTATATGAGGCATAGTAGATGCTCCACAACTTTTGATTGTTTTATATTTTCAAAAATATGTCTGTGGCATAAAATGAGGTATGCATTTGATCTCCTACCCTAAAAAGTACAAACTCCACTATCTTAACCTAGAGACAAGCATACATTATAGAACACACAGACACAGATAAATTTGAGGCAAACATCTGTTCTCCACTTCTTGCTGGAGTTCCCCAAGGAATGAAGGGTAGAGCTTCCTTTGTTTTTTCTGGGTACCATCCCTCAAAGGTATCCACATAACTGTCATTAACCTTTCCAACACTTAATTCACTCATTCTCACTTTCACACCAGGCTATGGAAAGCCCTTCTATCCTGCCAGTATAGACTGTTTATTTAAATCCAGGATCAAAACCCCAGAATTACCCAATGATTATTTTTATTTTTGGTATGTTTGTTTTAAAAACAATTGTTTAGATTCTTTGTGAGGAATGTGTTCACCCTCCTAATTACATTATAAGTAAGTTTAGAGGCAAGAATCTTGTCTTCTATAAATCTTCCTCCTCTAACTTCCATATGTGTTCTGCACTGAGCAGGTGCTAAATTCAATAAATATTGTTATCCGGCTGGCTAGGACACTGAAATACAATTCCAAGTGACATAGCAGAGCTGTGAAATATTGTGTGGGGGATAGTAGAAGGGACATATCAGCAAACTTACCAAAACAAAATGCTACAATGAAACAGTAGCAGCTGCAAAGCTCACAACAACAACAACAACAACAAAAAATGGTACAGCTAGGGCTTTTGCTACTGTGAAGCTCTTTTCTCCCATCAAGCACTGAAAATCATGTAACTGGGGGATGAGGTTGTGGCTCAGCGGTAGAGCACTCGCCTAGCACGAGTGAGTCGCTGGGTTCCATCCTCAGCACCATATAAAAATAAAAACAAATAAAAATAAAGGTATTGTGTCCAACTACAACTAATAAAATATTCTAAAAAGTCATGTAACTCATCATGTTTTCCTTTTTTACTTGTATCAAGCAATTCAGAGCTCAGTTTTATGCTGTTTTGCAGGAGTTTCTTAGACAAATACCGACTTTTTCCCAAACCTGTACTCTACCTCCATCCTTTTACCCATTCTCTGTTTGAATTAGTTTGTATCTGTGCCTTTACTGTAAACAGTAACCAATAAAAGTTACAGATTTCTGTTGTTACTGCTGCTGCTGTGTGTGTTGCCCAGGGCCAGACCCTTGAGGACAGAGTGTGTAAATTATTTGTGTCTGTGTGTTCTATAATGTATGCTTGAGACAATAGGTTAAGATTGTGGAGTTTAGCTCTTACCTTTTAAGATAGGAGATCAGATGGACTTATTCTGGTCAGGAGTTTAACAGTATTGATTGAGAACATTAATTCTGGTGCCAGAGATAACTTACTTAACCTCTAAATGTTCCAGTTTCTTCATCTGTAAAAATGTAGATGATAATAATAATATTAACCACCCTATAAGGTTGTTACAAAACTTAAATGAGTTAATATATATAAAGTACTTAGAACAGTGCTGGTACTTACCAAGCCCCATATAAAGTGTTTGTTCAATGACACATCTGGGAAAGAGTTACTCAATAAGAAATCATGAACACAGTAGGATAGAAATGTACATATTGTCATTAATGAGATCATGCTGAATTCCTCTTTGATAATTTCATATAAAAGTACCGTGTTTCACTTATTCACCACAGTATCCCCACAGGCCTAGCATATAGTTGGTAGTCAAATATTTCTTGAAAAAATAAACTACTTTAACAACACTCCCCCACCCCGCTTCAGCAGATATCCCAGAAGCATCCCATTCTAGCAAGATGACTACTAAGACATTCCTCCCTTCTTTCCATCACACACACCCCATCTTCCTCTGGGTTTTGCTTTTTTTGGGTCTTGCTTTTAAGAAAACAGACTGATGGAAAGCCATTTCAGGTCAGTGCAGGAGAGTGCTAACCACAGGGAGGCCTTTAGGATCTAGGCCAAGAGGTGACTTAAAGCATTTGAAAAGGCTACAGTAAGCTGCTTTCCTCAGTGTTATCCCTAAACCTAGCTGAATTCTGTTTAAATATTACAATCTGGTCTCAGGTGAACTATAAGAATAAGTTAACCAAGGACTCTGTATGGGGTGAGTTCATCAACATTTGAGATTGAGGGTGAAGAAATCTGAAAAATTCAGGCTGGAGATGTGGCTCAGTGGTAGCACGCTCGCCTGGCATGCGTGCGGCCCGGGTTTGATACTCAGCACCACATACAAACAAAGATGTTGTGTCCGCTGATAACTAAAAAAAATAAAATATTAAAATTCTCTCTCTCTCTCTCTCTCTCTCTCTCTCTATCTCTCTCTCTCTCTCTCCCTCTCCCTCTCCCTCTCCCTCTCCCTCTCCCTCTCCCTCTCCCTCTCCCTCTCTCTTAAAAAAAAGAAAAGAAATCTGAAAAATTCAACCTCCAGGAGTGGATGAATCTAGCAGAATAAGAGGCAAGTCCAGCTATCTCCACCCAGAGGGATAATTCTTCCATTAGCAATCTTTGGGTGTTGAGGTAATATTTTAATTAAAGAATATACAGAGTCTCGGTATTCTTAAGCCTCATGAAGTGGAAATGGTAGAGGAAAGCTTCATCCCAAACTTCACCTTGGCATGGGTTCAAAGCAGCAGGTGTACAGCTTCTCAGTGAGGTGGGTGAAAGAGGGATTTCACTAAAATTTCATATTGGACACCTCTTATATCAACAAGACTTAGAGACTCAAAAACTTGAGTATAATAAACAAAGATGAAAGAATATATCAGAGCCAACTGGGCAGTTGTTGTGACCTGCATGACAGTTTATTCCAGGGAGATAACTGGACCAGGCAGTGAGGGGAGGGAGAAAAGATAGGCTGATACATGAATGAAGAAAAAGCCGGGGCTTGGTGGACCAGCCTGAAAGGAAAGTGACCATGACACTTGGAGCGACCAAGAGATCCTTATTGCGGTGGTGTCTGATTGACAGGAGAAAGAGAAAAGAGCCGGGGGAGGGGGAGGAACTGTAATGCCATATTCGTGGGACCCCAATAGACCACCAGGAGCCAAATCCGATGCAATCACACAAGAGTCTTTATTGCAAGCTTGAGCCTGGACTCACAACGTTCCCGACACAGCAGTCCCAGGGAGTGAGTCCCAGTCCTTTGTTCAGTGAGATTTTATAGGTTTTGGGGGATACTCTAGGTGTCACAACATCACACAGCAAATCATTCCACACCGTGGGAAAATCAAACAACAACTCTTCACATTGATGAGCACATTCACTGACGGGAACAAGTTGGTTAGGGGTGATTGGTTAGTACAAGAGGGCGATTCATTTGAACTAATTGGCTTAATCCATGAGGGGTGTTCATGCTGAACTACATGGTTTCCTAACATGTTATCAACCACCATAAACTACTGGGGGGTCATCTGGCATCCTAAGTATTTTGCCTGTCTCATGCTGATTGGAGGTTGCTAGGGGGTTGCTATGGGTCCTCACCTAGCCTGACTGAGTCAGGGACACCTGGGGCAGCAGATCTCTCCTGTTATTTGTAGATAAACAACTCAGCAGGGTGGGTATGTGCCTAGGAGTGCTCTGTGGGTTTTCCCAAGGACAAGGGTCACACCCCCTCCCTCTGGACTGGCCTTGAGGTAGAAGCTGTTTTCAAAAATGGAGTCATATCAGTTTCTCAGAACAAAGGGGGGGGGGGGGAGAAGAGAGCAAGAGAAGAAAGTTCCAGCAGGAGAAGGTCCTATATCTCTTTTGCTGTGCTGCTTAAATCTAACAGGGTCTCTGGGTCTGCAAGCTGCCTTGTTGGTGTACAGTGATTGGATATACAGTAGTTGCTAGGGTGTTATCTTCTGCCCTCAGGCAGACTGGTCAGGGGCTAGATGTGGGTTTCCATTGCACCATAAGGTGAGGGTCAAGTGTTCAGCCTTGAGTGGGGTTGAGTGTTCAGACTTGAAGCAAACAAACGATAAGGAACCAAACAGCGAGGTTTCAGCCCACCCTGCAGCTAACATTTGTTCAGCCTGCTCTGCAATTAACACAGCCAACTTCTGGTAGAGGAAGACTGACCACAAGCAAGCTCAGCATGTTTACTGTATAAGTTTTATCATTAAAAGGGTTATTTTAGGAAAGTTTCTTCAAAGCAAGTGTAGCCAAGGTCATGAGTATGAGCAGCTCAATTATGATCATCAATTTGCACCCATAACTTTCTACCCCTGAGCAGCTGGCACCTGGAACTCAAGGTCTAGAACTGAATAGCTCTGTAGCACAGAACCACCTATTGAAAAGGACATCACCATAGCAACTGAGCCATCCCTTTGGCAACTTCACATGGAGAGTTCTCCAGAAGGGCATCACCTCTGCCACAGGACAGTTCAGAACCTATGGTTCAAGTAACCGCTCCCAACAGACAGCCCCACCACCAGTACAGATTCCCCACAGACAGGGAGAGGGAACATAGTCTTGGTATAGAGAAACCTGTGATCAAAAATACCGCCTAATCTTAGCTGATTCAGAGGCTGCACTGTGCACTAATGCTTGAAAAGTGCACTCTGGTGCTTAAAGATCTCACTTATATCTCAACTGGCCACAGAGAGCTGAGGCAGAAGGCAGCTTGGGGTGACTGTGGAACTCCTCAAACAAAACAAAACAAAAAACCCACACAGCCACAATATCCTGATAGGTTTCTATCAAGGGACCTAGGCTGAGCCTGAGGGAACATGAATGAGACAGGCATGAAGTAGACTGGACCCTGTGGAAGGCTGAGGGGAGCCTGACTCACCTCTCCTTTGAGTCTGATACCTCACAGGAGCAGCTGAAGCAGGCCAAGAGTCTGAGCAGGCAACAGTGAATACTCTCAGGGACTAAGTCTGGGAAGGCTGTGCTCCTGGGCAGCTACAAATGGAGGATCCATCCCCTTACCCCAAGATTGGATTTCTTGGGAGGCTCCTGAGAACTAAAGCCATGGAAGAGATGGGCTATAATCTAGCCCTAGGGGCAGGTGAATCTAGTCTCTCCAAAGAAGTCACCACCCAACTGAGGCCTGATTAGAATTAAGCCCCACTTGTTGGAACTCCCCTCACAGAATGATACAGAAGCAATACCCTGAGATTGCCACTGAACTGGTCAGAATGAACAAACTTATGTCCTAACCCAACCTCCCTCTTACTGGTGAGAAGGGAAGCTGAGTCCTATATCAACTGGCCTCCATCTTAGTTCACTCCCACTGGTAGCTCACAAAGTAATACAGAAACTGGAAGGGGATAACAACCCCCACCCCTTGCTCTCTCTGTCCAACTCAAGCAGAATTGGAAAGAAAGACTACTGAACATAGACAGTTACCAACCAATCTAGTCAACTATTTCAACCACCTCAGTGGACAAGATTCCTTAATTCTTCACTAAGATTTTGGATTTTTAAAAAATGCTTTTTATTTTTATTTTTGTTGTTTACTCTTTCCGTGTGTGTTTGCACACATGTGCACACATATGCATATGAATTCTGAGATATATATATATATATATACACACACACACACACACACACACACACACACTTATTTGTTTCCTTTTTTCTCATTTTTAATGTAATTATTTTTTCCTGGCGTTGTCTTTTTTGGGTTTGAGTTTTTTTATTATATAGTCTGGTTTGGTTTTGTACTATTTTTCACTTGTTTATTTCTCTTGTTTCTTATCTTCGCCTGCTTACAGACAAATTCTATTATTCTCTCTCTGTTTTTCCCAATACCTTGCTCCTCCCTCCCCATCACTTGCTTCATCTCTTTTTCATCTTTGTTCATGTTCTGGAATTGTGAAGTCTCTTCTAACTTCCTAACACATCTCCTTTCTTCCTAAATAGGTGTATTTTTACCATAATTTAGAACTAATTGGTCTATATAACTCCTCCCCCCACTATTAATGCCAATACAATCAGTACTGCTGTGGATCATTTATTTGACCTCTGCTGTTTGCTTTAAAGCCAAATCTAGTTCATGTCCTTACTGATGACAATTGAGAACTCACCATTCCTGTTTATTGGTGGCAATTAAAATTGAAGACATAGTAGAATCTGGGTATGTCCTTTAACACTGTGTATTGTTTATTGTTTGCAACAGTTGTTACTATTGTTTATTTCACTCCATTCTGTGAGGTGCTGAGAACCAACAGGGATACTAAAAATTCACAGCTTAGAGACTCTTCTGTTGAAATAAAGTTTCCCTGACATTACTCCAACTCAAAGACACGAGGAGACAAAAGTCCCAAACCAATAACAAGACTCTAAGGAGGAAAAATCAGGGAGGGAACTCAGGTCCCACTCTTTGGTGTCTACATATACATCAACAATAGGAGAAGTCCCAGAAGAAATAGGATAATTACACACAACACGACATGCACATAAAAGGATGGGGGAAATCTACCTCAATTAATGCACAAGCCCAAGAACTATGAAAAGATGAGAAAACAAGCAAACAAATCTCCCCCCAAAATCCACAATCCCCCAACAAAAGATCTCATTGATAGCTAGGTGGATGAAAGCTCAGAGAAAGATTATAAAAAACTGATTATTAAAATATTCAATGAACTAAAAACGTTCTAGGGAAGGAATTAAAAGAATGCCTACAGGAGATGAAAGACCACTTTAATAAAGAAATAGAAATAGTGAAAAGAAACCAAGCAGAACTTCTAGAAATGAAAAGACACAATCAATCAAATTAAAAACTCAATTGATGGGCCTGGGATTGTGGCTCAGAGGTAGACCATTTGCCTAGCACACATGAAGCACTGGATTCAATTCTCAGCACCACATAAAAATAAATAAATAAAGGTATGTGTCCATCTACAACTAAAAAGTATTGGAAAAAATAACTCAATAGAAGACATCACTAATAGATTACATTGTGTAGAAAACAGCACCTCAGTCCTTGAAGGCAGAACTTCAGGCATGGAAGACAGGCTATATGATCTTGAGTCCAGAGAAGGGTAAAATATTATAGAATATATCCAGAATATACAAGAACTCTGGGACAACTTTAAAAGACCAAACCTGAGAATCACTGGGATAGAACAGAACATGGACACATAAACTGAAAGCATAAAGAATATTTTCAATGAGATAATTACAGAAAATGTTTCCCATATCAGAAATAAGATAGACATCCACATGCAAGAGGCTTACAGGACCCCAGAAATAGACCTTGTCAAATCAGAAGCTCGTTGAGACATAACATAATCAAAATGCCTAACATAGAAAAGAAGAAAAGAATATTAAAAATCTGCAAGAGAGAAACATCAAGTCACATTTAGAGTAAAACAATAATATCTGATTTCTCAGCTCAGACCCTAAAATCAACGAGGGCCTGGAACAAGATATTCCAAGCCCTAAAAGAAAACAACTGCCAGACAACATTAAGATAGCCAGAAAAGTTCAATTTCAAATTTGAAGGGAAAATAAAAACTTTCCACAACAAGAATAAACCAGATTTGATAAAGGGGCTAAAAGCATGCAATGGAGGAAGGATAGCACCTTCAACAAATGGTGTTGGGAAAACTGGAAATCCATATGCAACAAAATGAAACTGAATCCCTTTCTCTTGCCATGCACAAAAGTTAACTCAAAATGGATCAAGGAGCTTGATATCAAATCAGACTCTGCATCTGATAGAAGAAAAAGTTGGCTCCGATCTACATAATGTGGGGTTGGGCTCCAAATTCCTTAATAGGACACCCATAGCACAAGAGTTAATAACAAGAATCAACAAATGGGACTTACTTAAACTAAAAAGTTTTTTCTCAGCAAGAGAAACAATAAGAGAGGTAAATAGGGAGTCTACATCATGGGAACAAATTTTTAGTCCTCACACTTCAGATAGAGCCCTAATATCCAGAGTATACAAAGAACTCAAAAAATTAGACAATAAGATAACAAATAACCCAATCAACAAATGGGCCAAGGACCTGAACAGACACTTCTCAGAGGAGGATATACAATTAATCAACAAGTACATGAAAAATGCTCACCATCTCTAGCAGTCAGAGAAATGCAAATCAAAACCACCCTAAGATACCATCTCACTCCAGTAAGATTGGCAGCCACTATGAAGTCAAACAACAACAAGTGCTGGCGAGGATGTGGAGAAAAGGGTACACTTGTACATTGCCGGTGGGAATGCAAATTAGTGTAGCCAATTTGGAAAGCAGTATGGAGATTCCTGGGAAAGCTGGGAATGGAACCACCATTTGACCCAGCTATTGCCCTTCTCAGACTATTCCCTGAAGACCTTAAAAGAGCATACTACAGGGATACTGCCACATCGATGTTCATAGCAGCATAATTCACAATAGCTAGACTGTGGAACCAAACCAGATGCCCTTCAATAGATGAATGGATTAAAAAAATGTGGCATTTATACACCATGGAGTATTACGCAGCACTAAAAAATGACAAAATCATGGAATTTGCAGGGAAGTGGATGGCACTAGAGCAGATTATGCTTAGTGAAGCTAGCCAATCCCTAAAAAACAAATACCAAATGTCTTCTTTGATATAATGAGAGCAACTATGAACAGAGCAGGGAGGAAGAGCAGGAAGAAAAGATTAACATTAAACAGAGACATGAGGTGGGAGGGAAAGGGAGAGAAAAGGGAAATTGCATGGAAATGAAGGGAGACCCTCACTGCTATACAAAATTACATATAAGAGGTTGTGAGGGGAATGGGAAAATAAACAAGGAGAGAAATGAATTACAGTAGATGGGGTAGAGAGAGAAGATGTGAGGGAAGGGGAGGGGGGATAGTAGGAAAGGTAGCAGAATTCAACAGTTACTAATAGGGCATTATGTAAAATTGTGGATGTGTAACCGACGTGGTTCTGCAATCTGCATTTGGGGTAAAAATTGGGAGTTCATAACCCACTTCAATCTAATGTATGAAATATGATATGTCAAGAGCTTTGTAATGTTGTGAACAACCAATAAAAAAATAAAAATAAATAAATAAAAATAATAATGGGGTGAAACTAGAAATCAACAGTGAGAAAAAAAGACAAAGAAAAAAGAAACCACATAAACATATAGAGATTGAACAATAATCTCTTAAATACTGAATGAGTCAAGGGGCTGGGGTTGTGGCTCAGTGGTAGAGCATTTGCCTAGCATGTGTGAGGCAATGGTTCAATTCTCAGCTCCACATATAAATAAATAAAATAAAGCTCCACTGACAACTAAAAAATATTTTAAAAACGAGTCAAGGAAGAAATCAGAATTGAAGTGAAGAAATTCGTAGAAATGAAAAAGAATAGAGATACAACATATCAAAATCTCTGGGACAATATGAAAGCAGTTCTAAATGGAAAATTTATAGCACTGAATGCCTACATTAAAAAATTAGAGAGCTTTCCCAATAAATAAGTTTATGTTCCACCTGAAGTCCTAGTAAAGGAAGAAAAAACTATTCCCCATACCAGTAGAAGACAGGAAATAATTAAGATCAGAGCTGAAATCAAAGAACTTAAGAATAAGAAAACAATACCCAGGATCAATGCAATGAAAAGTTGATTGTTTGAAAAGATAAAGATTGACAAACTTCAACCAAACTAAACACAAGGAAGTATGAGGAGCAGCAAATCAACAAGATCTGAGATAAAAAGGAGACATTACCACAGGCCTTTTTGAAATCCAGAGGATTATCAGAACCTATTTTGAAATTTTATGCTACAATAAACTGGAAAATCTGGAAGACATTGAAAAATTTTTAGATACATATGAACTGCCCAAGTTGAATCAGGAAGATAAGGAAAACTTAAACAGACCAAAATTAAGAAATGAAATTGAAACAGCAATTAAAAGCCTTCCAAAAAAGAAAAGCTCAGGACCTGATGGATTCTAAGCTGAGTTCTACTAGACCTTTACAGAACACGTCTTTCTCAAATGATTCTATAAAATTGAAAGAGAGAGAATACTCCCAAATACATTTTATAAAGCCAGTATAACCCGGATACCAAAACTAGACAAAGATGCATTAAGGTAAGAAAACTATAGAGCGATATTCCTGATGATCATAGATACAAATATCCTTAATAAAATATCAGCAAACCACATTAAAAAAGATAATATACCATGGTCAAGTGGGTTTCATTCCAGGGATGCAAGATTGGTTCAACATACACAATTCAATCAATAGAATTCATCACTTAACAGAATTAAGGACAAAATCACAGGATCATCTTAATAGATGCATAAATAGCCTCTGGTAAAATCTAACACTGATTCATGTAAAAAATGCTGGAGAGCTGCAGTTGTGGTTCAATGGTAGAGGATTTGGCTAGCATGTGTGAGGCACTGGATTCAATCTTCAGCATCACATAAAGTATATAAATTAAATAAAGGTATTATGCCCATATACAAGTTAAAAAAAATTTAAAAATGCTGGAGAAGCTAGGGATCAAAGGAATTTACCTCATCATCATAACAGCCATTTAATACAAACCCAAAGCCAATATCATACTAAATGGACTCTAAAATCAGGAACAAGACAAGGCTGTCCACTCTCACCACTCTTTTCAATATAGTCCTCAAAACATTAGCCAGAGAAATCAGGCAAGAAAAGGAAATCAAAGGGATACAATTAAGAAAACAAAAAGTTAAACTATCTCTGTTTGCTGACAATAAGATCCTACATCTAGAAGATCCAAAAAACTCTAAGAAAGAACTACAAAAAATACTCAAAGATAAACTTCACAGAGAGAATATTTATTCTAAAGCAAATAAAGTTCAGCAAAGTAGCAGGATACAAGATCAACACTCATAAATCATTATCTTTCCTATTCTCCAACAGAGATTCAGCTGAGGAAGATATCAGGAAAATCATCTCATTCACAATAACCTCAAAAAAGATTAAATACTTGAGAATTGATCTAACCCAAGAGGTACAATGAAAATTATAGAATACTGAAGAAAGAAATTAAAGACCTTAGAAGATGGAAAGACATTCCGTGTTCTTGGATAGGCAGAATCAATATTGTCAAAATGGCCATACTCGCAAAAGCAATATACAAATTCAATACAATTTCCATCAAAATACCAATGACATTCTTCAAAGAATTAGGAAAAACAATTCTTAAATTCATCTGGAAGGATAAGAGACACAGAATAGCCAGAGCAATAATAAGCAAGAGAAGTGAAGCAGGAGGCATCACAATGCTGGATCTGAAATGATACTACAGAGCTGTAATGACAATGACAGCATGCTATTAGCATCAAAATAGATATGGAGGCCAATGGAACAGAATAGAAGACTCAGAAACAAATCCACACACTACAGCTGTCTTATATTTGACAAAAGCACCAAAAATACATATTAGAGAGAAAACAGTCTTTTTAACAAATGTTGCTGGGGAAACTGGATAGCTATATATAGAAAAATGAAATTAGACCCTTCTCTCTCATCCTGCACAAAACTCAAAGACTTGGCAATTAGATCAGAAAACAAAAGGTCAACACTCTATCATGTAGGTGCTGGCACCAACTTCCTTAACAAGACCCCCTAAGTGCAAGAAATAAAACCAGAAATCAATAAGTGAGATGCCATCACATTAAAAAGCTTCTGGAGAGCAAAGGAAATGGTTGAGAGCATGAAGAGAGCCTAGAGAAGAGGAGAAAATCTTGGTCAGCTACTCCTCCAATAGAGCATTAATATCTAGAATATACCAAAAAAAAAAAGTAAAAAAAAAAAACTTAACACCAAAAAAAACCCAAATAAAAATAAAAAAAACCAAATAACCCAATCAATAAATGGGCAAAAGAACTAAACAGAGACTTCTCAAAAGAAGAAATACAAATGGCCAACAAATATATGAATAAATGTTCAACATCTCTAGCAATCAGGGAAATGTAATTCAGAACTACACCAAAATTACATCTCACTCAAGTCACAATGGCAATGATCAAAAATATGAACAACAATAAAAGCAAGGTTGCAGAGGGAAAGGTATACTTGTTTATTGTTGGTGGACTGAAGACTAATACAACTACTCTGGAAAGCAGTATGGAGATTCCTCAAAAAACTAGGGATGGAACCACTATTTGACCCAGCTATGCCACTCCTTTTCTCAAAAGATCTAAAATCTGTGTACTTCAACAATATAGGAACTTCGATGTTTATAGGAGCACAATTCACCATAGTTAAATTATGGAATCAACCCAGATGCCCATCAATAAATAAATGAATTAAGAAATTGGGATATATATAGAGAGAGACATACATATATCTATATATATCTCATACATTCATCTTAGTATCTGCAATATCAAGCTTGATACTGCCATGTAGATGCACAGCAGATATTTGCTAAGTTAAATAAAAGTCAAGGGGCTGGAGCTGTGGCTCAGTGGTAGAGCACTTGCCTCATATGTGTGAGGCACTGTGTTCAATCCTCAGCACCACATAAAAATAAATAAACAAAACAAAGGTATTGTGTCCACCTATAACTAAAAAAAAATTTTTAAAAAGTCAAGTATGTGACTGAGAAAGATTTCTAATTTTGATGAAAACAAGAGAATGGTCCTCTTTTACTTGCCTGGAACTATGTTGCAACCTGTATGCGATGAGATGTCTCCAGGGCTTTGGGGCCCAAGGTGAAGTTACTGTGATGTTGTATTTCTGTCTAATAAAACTAGTTGGCCAACTAGAAAAAAAATGGTTCCTGGAGAGATTATTTAATGTATTGTTGGTAAAAGTATACTTTTGTAAAATATTTCTAAAAATTACCTCTAGATGCCTAAAAGACCTAGAAGATTCTCCCCATCCCCTTTCACTTGTACATCTTTTCCATTTCTCTCAGCCCTATAACTTACTGGAGCCACTGCAGCTATACCTAATTGCTCTAAGGCTTTGACAGCACAGCATAGATACAATCATCAGCAGGCCTTAGCCATACCCCCCGCACAAGAGAGTATTCTGCCTGGGAAAATGCTCAGTCCTCATGTGTGCACAACCAGCAGTGTAGGGTAACAGGAACCCAGGAATCAGTGCTTCCCCTTTCATTCTCCAGGCAACAGACTGTTCTGAACACGTGCCACAGGTCTCCTCAGACAGTCCCATGGAATCAAGCACCATCACCTATAGAATGATGGGCTCAATTTATTCTTCCATTGGCTTTTCCTCTTTCTCAGCTTCTCTTATCCATTCCTCAAATTTGGGCCCCCAACACTTTCTGAAAAAGTGAGGTAATAATATGCTGCATTTGGAAATTCTGTTCTGACTCATTTATTGAGTGATTCAGAGCTGTGCCAGCTTTGAGGGGAGCAGAAAGCAAGAGCGGGCTCTGCATCAGGACCAGGGTGCAATATAAGCTTTTCTGCCATGCAAGCCATATGACCCAGGAGACCCAATGATACTGATGAATTCTGTGGGGAAGGATACTGCATGGAATCTCTACCAAATCCTAAGACCATGCCCACTGTGGAAGAGAAGTACTCACTTTCTTAAAGGACAACTGTTGGGCCCTAGTAGAGTTCAGAGACCTGGAAGAAACAAAATTGGCAACCACACAAAAAGAAATTTGGGGAAGAGGCCAGGATTGCCCGTGAAGCATGTGATTTTTATGTCTTATGTTAATACCCATAAGAGTGCATCTATCACTGCAGAGAGTGTCACTTGTCCCATGGATGTCAAACAGCCTGTCTAGCTAGCCCCCCGACCCCAGTGCTATTATATGAATAGAGTAACTACAATGGCTAGGATGGAGGCTGTGATTGGCAGTCTCTAGGACAGCCACCAAAGGTTCCTTCCTATTGGTATTCCTGCCTTTGTATCATCCCCTCCTCTTGAGTATGGATAGATTGACTCAATTTTAACAAATAGAATATGGCAGGAGTGATATGATGTCACTTCTGATAATAGATTATACAAAGGGCTTCCAGCTTGGATGCATTTTCTTATTTTCTTCTGGGGAATTCATGGAGGAAGGTCAACTGAAGCTCTTCAGCCATGCGGCTTTTGAAACCCACTCAAAATTATTACAAAGCTATTGTCATCGCATTTCTGGGAACCTCCTATCCTGCAGCCTTTCTCAGATGAAGACACATGATTCCCTTCAATGTATGGATAGAGGTCAGGGCCCTGCTCCTCCACTATTGATTTTGCAGTTCACCTCTGGCCCACTCAGCCAAATAAAAGTCTCACCTGTAAACTTACTGTTTATGTTTTTGACAAACGTTAAGGGTCTACATTGTGCCTAACACTGTTCTAGACACTGATGATACAATGACACAGTGAAGATAGATTCTAATGGACTGAGAAAATGCACATGAAGCACATCGTCCCTAGCATACAGCAATCACTCCACAGATGTTCATCATTAAATGTGTCATGTATTATTGTTGCATTGTTATTAATCACATTATATATTATTATTATCCAGGTCACCTTACTTGGAGGGCAGTTTGGTGACTAGGTCTGCCCTTTAGAATTCTCAGCCACTGCTCCAAAGCTTAGCCAATTATTTCCTCAAATACTATTCCCCTTGAAAGGCATTCCCACTGAGGTTTTGGCTTCCTTTCATAGACTGGTATTCTGCCTTAATCCAGCTCTGACCCCCACAGCTCTCAGCATTTCCCTTTTCATCCTCCATCCTGGTCTATATGCCTTCCTCTCTCTCAAGCTCATTACCTGTACCACGCTTACCTGATCCCCTCTTGCTTTGTCCACCCCATCCTCCAGTGCAATTTAGTTCAGGACTCTTTCTTTCTGACAACCTTGTTTTACACCCTTCTAAGCCTTTCAGGCCAACATACTCACCCAACTATGTTGAATTAGTCTGGAATAATTTTCTGGGTCCAACAGTGCTCAGAACAACCAATCTCTCTTGCTTTCAAAGGGTTCTGGCTCCAAAATGAAATTCTTGATTTTATTCCCTTCAAAACTCATGGGACAGGTATTTTTACAGTCTAGGTGCAAAGACAGTCCTGCTAATCACCTTTTTGAAAGCAAATTTTTATCAAAGACATGCATAAAAAAGAAATATGAACAAATAAGAACATAGCTCAATAAGTTTTATAAAGCCAACATAACCAGGTAACTACCACCCAAATCAAGAAAAGAAGGCATTATCAGTAGCCCCATCATTTCCCTGAAGCCCCTCCAATCTCAACTGATCCCACCCAAGAAACTACCATGCTTACCTTCAACACGACAGACTAATTTGCCTTCTTTTGAACTTGGCAGTAATGGAATCATACAGTATATACTCTTTTGTATTTAGCTTCTTGCTCTCAACAATAATGTTGAGATACCTGTGAGACAGTCAATAATGTTGAATATCTTTGAGATTAATACAAGTCTCTCTATCTCTCTATTTCTCTCTCTCTCTCTCTCTCTGTGTGTGTGTGTGTGTGTGTGTGTAGAGAGAGAGAGAGAGTGAGAGAGACAGAAACACATATAGACAGAAGGGGGGGTCCTTTGTTGGACACACATAATTATAATATTTCTCCAGCTTTACTGTTGTTTTTATTTATTTGTATTTTTGTATAATATTATTTTGTATGCACTGGGTTGTTTCCAGTTTTCTGGCTATTGTACACAGTGTTCCCATAAACATTTCTTGTGTGTATCTTTTGGTAAAGATATGTGAGAATTTTGTCCTAGAAACTTAGAAGAGCTTGTGGGACATAAAGTGTGCTGTATATGTTCAGCTTTAGTAGACTCTGTCAAATAGTTTTCAAAGAACTTGTGCTAATTTACATTCTGATCGGCAGAGTACAAGATTTCTCCTTGTTCCACATTCTCACCAACACTATTGTCTGTCTTTTTCATTTGAGATATTCTGATGGATGTGTAATGGTATTTCATTATGATTTTAACCTGCATCCTCCTGCATGACTAAGGAGGCCATTTCAATATTCTCTTCTGAATTAGTTATATCTTTTTCCTATATTCTATTGTCTATTTCGTATTGATTATATGAGTTCTCTCTCTCTGTTTCTCTCTCTCTCTCTCTCTCTCTCTCTCTCTCTCTCTGTGTGTGTGTGTAGAGAGAGAGAGAGAGAGAGAGAGAGAGAGAGAGTGAGAGAGACAGACACACAGATAGACAGAAGGGGGGTCCTTTGTTGGACACACATAATTATAATATTTCTCCAGCTTTACTGTCACTTCTTCAACTACTTTGAAGAATTATTTGAGAGTGTTCATTGAAGCTGAGCATACGCAATCTCTATGACTCAGGAATTCTTCTCCATGTGTCTAGTATAAATGCATACATATGTTTACCAAAAGATATACAAAAAAAATGTTCCTGGTGGATTATTTAGAATAGCCAGAAACTAAAGCACCTACTCTTTTCTGATTAGTGTGTTTGGTGAACATAAATTTTTATTTAAGATTTAGATTTTGGTAGTTCATTTCCCCAATTATAGTTAGTGCTTTACATATCCTATTTAAAAAATCTTTGTGTTTTAGTCATTTTTTTTCACTGTTGTGACCAAACGACCTAATAAGAACCATCAGAGTCTGAGAAATTTATTTAGGGGCTCAAGTTTCACAGGTCTCAGTCATAGAAGGGCAGCTCCTTTCCTTGGAGATAGAGATGAGGCAGAACATCATGGCAGAAGTGTGATGAAGGAAAACAATTGGGAACACAGCACCATGAAGCAGAGAGACTCTACTCACCAGATACAAAATATATGCCCCCAATGACCTACCTCCTCCAGTGATAGCCTACCTGCCTATAGTTACTACCCAGTTAATCCCTATCAGCAGATTAATTCACTAATTGGGTTAAGGCTGTTGTAAGCCAATCATTTCACCTCTAAACCTTCTTGCATTGTCTCATTCATGAACTTTTGGGGGACACTTAATATCTAAAACATAACACTTTGCCTATAAGCAAGGGACTTGAAGATATTACCCTATGTTTATTCTATAAGGCTTATCATTTTACCTTTCACATTTAGTTCTACAATCCAGCTAGAAGTCATGTTTGTAAATGGTGTGAGTATAAGTCAATATTAATTTTTTTCCATAAGGACTTATCATTCTTAAAGCTTTCCCCATTCTATGCTTTTTGCTCTAATTATAAATTGGTTGATGGCAGACACTATGAACTGCTTCACCCAATATCCATTCCCAGTCCTCTTCCTCCCTGACTGCTTCCACTGTAGAACCTACTTTTCCAACTTTCTTGGAACTAGAGGTAACCAGATATAGTTATGCCCAGTTATGGGCAATTGGACATAAGTGGAAATATGTAGGTGGCTGCTGGAAATGCTTTGGATTCCTTGATAAAAGGGCCAAATATTGGTAGAACTGCCTCTTTCCCACTTCTTCCATGAAAACAAATGGAATAACTGGACCTTAAAATATTCGTCTTTCTTAGTCATGAGGGAAAGACAAAAATTTCAGAGATAGCAGTCCTGATATTGTGCTGTTGAACCAAAGTTAGCTACTGCTTATCTTTAGTCATCTTATGAAAGGAAAACAAATCTTTAAGCTACTTATTATGAAATTTCTGTTACTTGCAGCCAGGAGGATTTTCTAACCAATACAGATTCCATTAGAACTTCTTATATATGTCTTTTTCCTTTTTAGAGGAAAGACCCCTATGAAAACAAAAATATCTTCAATTGTGGCTTTTGTAATGTGCTCTATCTTCATATGTATATACTAAACATGAGATTTAAATGGTCACAGATTCCATAGTATGGGTGTTGGAGGGCTGCACATTTTAGACAATAGGAATTATACACAGACATCAAGAGAATATAATCTTTTTGTCAGTGACTTACAGAGGGCCCTATTTATAGTTGAACAGGCATCTGATATAACAATTCATTGTTCTGACACATATTGTAATCATGATGTGCAGTTTTTAATGCATCATGTTACATTAGCTCAGCCCATGGTCTAATACCATGTAACATAAATTTTGCCAAAAGGAATGACATTACATGACACTGACTTTTAAAAGACACATACTATTTTTTCAGATCACATACCTTTTATCCATGAGTGCCCAATTCAGAAATCAAGCTGGCAGCCAAAAGTGGAGTGAATGTGTAGCCTTAAAGCAGCACATTTATCTTGAATAGTTTTGCACATTTCTACCTGTAGTCAATGATTTCATTCCATTTTTATGTTGAAATGCATGAGCAACATCAATGAACCTTTTTTTGTCACCTGAAGTAAGATTTTTATTCAGGGTCAATCAGGAGAGACCTGAAAGGTGTTTTTGGATTACACACTATGGAAAAAAATCTTTTTACATGTTTATCCTGAGCTATCCATGACTATTCTACTTGAAACTCTTGCAAAATTTTTTATGATTATTTTATTTTAATCATATTTATGACTTATTTTTTTCAATAAGATACATTTCTTAGATGTGAAATATTTTTTAAATTGACATTGCATATTCTTCTTTTATATTGAAAGAAAGTGCAACAAAACAGAGATGAGGATTTGAGGACAACATATTTCTAGGCTACTAAAAGAGTACTTTAAATACTGGATCACATAGACTCATTGATAAAGATTTTAAAATTTAAATTATTTGCTCCTTTTTTGAAATTATCTTCCAACAGTTTTCTGCCCATAATGGCAAACTACTTAAGGCCCAGAGAATTCTTCTTGGGTTAGATACTTGTTATGGTTTGGATCTTAAATGTTCCTCAAAAGCTCATATGTAGAAGAAGGCTTGGTCCCCAACTAAGGGTTCTATTGGGTGGAAACTTCAGGAGGTGAGGCTTAGTTAGAGGAAGTAGGTCATTGTGGTGTGCCCTTTAAGAATGTATTGGAACCCAGAATCCTGCCCTCTCTCTGCTTGCCTTCTAGCCACCATGAGGTGAGCAGATTCATCCACTGTACACTTCTATCTCCTGTACACTTCTACCTCACCATAGGCCAAGAGGCAACAGGGTCAAGTGATCAAAAACTGAAACCTCTGAAACTATGAGCCAAAATGAATCACCCCTCCCCTTTTTAAATATTTTCTAAGTTTTTGATAGACCTTTATCTATCTATCTATCTATCTATCTATCTATCTATCTATCTATTTATATGTGGTGCTGAGAATCAAACCCAGTGCCTCACACATGCCAGGCAAGTGCGCTGCTGCTGAGCCCCAGCCCCAGCCCAATCTTTCCCCCTTTTAAGCCAATTTTCTCAGGTATTTTGTCACAGTGACAGAAACTTAACACAAAATCTAAAGTTAAAAAAAATATTTTAACTAGGCTTCTACAGAATAGTTTGCCAAAGGAAGGATGTCTCTTTGAAATGTTTTTTCCTATAATATAAATACATTACTTCATAATTGAGGAGAGAAATTTCATTTCAACTTACAATTCCAAAATTATTACCTTAATATTTAATTATTATATTCTATTATCATTATTACTATAATTAGTTCTTTTCTTTTATTACCGTATTCTTTTTACATGTGTGTGTGGGTGTGATTGCCATTTAATCACATAATTGAGATTTTAAGAGTTATTTTAATGTAAGGTTTATATGCTTCCAAATGATTTGGAAACTTTAGAGACGATAGAACTAGATCAATTCTCTTTGAATTCCTAGCTACATTAAGGCATCAGAGTAATGAAATTTAATTAAGACTCTGAATATGTTCATTATAACAACTAAGAGTCTCTGTAACACCAAGTAATCAGTAAATAACGACTGATTTTGTGTTTTCATTTTTTTATTCAATTGCTTTGGTATTTGTGCTGTGGATATAGTCACAAGAGAAAAGAAAATAAAAGCTTAAAGTTGCCAATGGCAGTTGCAAATTGCTTATGCTGGGCACTGTGCCCTTTACACATTTATTATCATCCTTATTTTTGCTTTTTCAACCACCAGTTGGAAATGGATATAAGGCTACTAAGGCAAAAAAGAGAATGAACAATAACAAATGAATTTAATATGAAATTAGGAATTCAAACAGAATGAGAGAGAAGGGGTGAGTTAAGTAAAGAAAGAAAGGATGGAAATAGGCTTGGGCCAAAAAGGTGTGATCACAAGATGGGAAGGCCTCTGGCAGCTAGGCATAGTAAAGATGCCGTGCCTTCTTTAACCTTTCGGTATTGAGGAAGTGAAATATAGAGATGGTATATTTCTTCCTTTCCAATCTGTATGCCTTTTATTTCTTTTCCTTGCCCTAATGCACTGACTAGAAATATCAGTTGAGTAAATACTGTTGAAAAATCTTAGCAGGGTTTTGATTTTGTTTTTACTATTAAGTAAGATACTAGCTATAGGTATTTTATAGATTGCCATTATTGGGTTAAGAAAATTTCTTCCTATTCTTAGTTCTCTGAAAGTTTCAATCATAAATAGATATTGAATTTATCAAATATTTTTCTGCAACTATTAAAATGATCATGATTTTCTAGTCTATCAATGTATCAAATTACATTGTCTGATTTTAAAGTTATCGTATCAACTTTGTGTTTCTTGAACAAACATAAGTTAGTTATGATGTATTTTTAAAATAGGTTTATGTATTTTATTTTCTAATGTTATTGAGGAATATTGTTCTATAATCTTATTTTCACGTATTATCTTTTTTTTTGTTTTTGATATTGTGGTAATGGTAGTAGCCTCATAACATAACTATATATATCCCCTCTATTTTCTGGAAAATTTTAAGTGGAAATACAATTAAAATTAAGTAGAAAATAGGCACAGTAAAACATACCTGTAGTCCCAGCTACTCAGGAGACTGAAGTGTGAGGATTGCTTGAGCCCAGGTGTGCAAGACCAGACTGAGCAAATAGTGAGAGCTTTTTTTTCTTTTTCAAAAATAAATAAACAAAAATTAAACAAAAATCAGAAATAATCCCTTGGATTATTTGAATAATGTTTACTATTGCATTACTATTGCATTCCAATCTATCTATTGTAATCTGGATTATATTTGTGTGTGTGTGTGTGTGTGTGTGTGTGTGTGTGTGTGAAATCTAGGGTTTTAATAACATACCTAGCCCTTCACAGTCAACTCAGAACTTGTATTTTACCATCTTAAACAAAATGCAGATTCCTTACAACCAGATAGGTCCATTTACTCTCCTACTTTAATGTTATAGTTGTCATAAAATTACATTGTCATTCTCAGAAAATGATGTTCAGGAGTCTGGTGTCTTAGAAATTCGTTTACATTTGAACAACAACAACAAAAAAGATAATGGGGAGGTCTATGTGAATGAGGAAGACAAGAATTAACATGGATGCTTTACTGTTGGAACAGTAAGACTGTAACAAGAGACCAGGAGTTCAGTTCTTTGGATACCCAATGCCATATGAATCAAATGGCATTAGTATAGTGACTGGAAAAGAAGGGTCTGGTGGATGGGTTGCATTTCTTGTGATCATAATGCTCAAAAAGGTTTAAGATGATCTGGCTGCTTCCATTTGTTATTCATGTTGAAACATCCCCTAGAGGAAGAATTTTAAGGGGGGAAATTTCCCTGAAATAAGTGATGCTTGATTTAGTTCAAAAGTAGATTTTTTTTAAAAGGAGACAATTATTTCCATAAATTTTGTCCTGAGCTAACTGTGTGTAATCTACACCTGTGACAGAGGAAGATTCTAAACTTCAAATAAAAGAAATAAAATGGAAAATAAAAGTAATTTGTACCCTGAGCAGTTGATCAGGTGGGAAGGTAGAACTGTTAAAAGTTTGCCTTTCTGAAGTGGGACATCCTAAAGAAATCCAAAGCATATACATCCCTCAGCAATATTCATTAATCTTAACCTGAACAACCATAACAAAGCCACTTTTTAATTCGAATTTTGGATTAAGTCTTAAGAATGTTTTGTTTGTTTAATAACTTAATGGTTATTTTTGGGAGGCAAATTTGGCTTCAAGTTGTTCAAACTCTGTCTTCAGCCTGCTCCTCCTTTGTGCAGCAGGCAGCCCCCAAATCCTTCCAGAACTAAGCAATTGTCAGGCTGGGAACTCTTTTCCCCTAG
The DNA here is from genome assembly GCF_964194105.1 of Spermophilus citellus. Classification (NCBI taxonomy): domain Eukaryota; kingdom Metazoa; phylum Chordata; class Mammalia; order Rodentia; family Sciuridae; genus Spermophilus; species Spermophilus citellus. The sequence continues at coordinate 224,800,112 of NC_138182.1, read as the reverse complement.
AATATCCTTTCAAGCCTCTCCTCAAGCCAAAATAACAACCTTTTGACATCTCCACTCTGGGAAGTTCTAAAGTAAGCACTTGATACCATGGAAACAATCATTTGACATCATTCCAGTAAATCCATCTTTGGGCTATGCAGCTTGTTTTACTGTAAAGGTATTATTTTGGGATTTATTGGCTTCCAGGACTGAGAAAAAGATATAGGAGCACTCTGAGAAAACAGCTCAGTTATGGAGAATGGGGGGAAAAGTCAAATATCTACAATAAGTGCTACTCTATTGTTCACTTATTTTTTCACGTTCTCTTCCTATTTTGAAAAATTGTTTGATATGAATTCCTTTGGTTTCTGTTGATTGCAAATCATATATAGGTCCTTAGGCATGAGTAAATATCTTGTTACCAATTTGAATAAAACAAATCAGAAAAATTTTAGCTCATGTACACATCTGTATCATTCAAGACAGAAACCACATCAATTGTCTGAACAGAGAGAACATAACCATTATCTAGGAATAAAGATGATAACTAAACAAATGAAAGAGCAGAAAGATGTGTCTCAAGGTAGCAACAGCAAGAAGCATTTATCACCCACAGAACACAGGAACAAAGGAAAGCAGTTGGAATGTGGTAAAACTTAGAACTTGAGAGGAAGAAGTAGAGACTTCTGAAGAGAAGGCCTCAGCTGGCTTATGCCGATTTCTCTGAGACTGCATAATAAGTCTGGTCTTGCAGTGTTTAAGAAAAACTCCAGTTGCTGCGTTACAGGAAGGAACAAGAGCTATTGAAATAAAGGAAGAAACAGAACATATTCAGGAAGCCCACAGAAAGCATAGAAAGGAATCCCTTCTTCTCTCTCTAGCATCCCTGACAAAGCACAATTGTTTTTAGAATTATGAACCTAGCATCACCACAGTCTAGAGAAGGGGGGTGGCTTTGAGAGAGGAAAACATATAAACTGGCAGAACAACCCAACAACTTATTTAAATTACATTTAAATTAATCAAGATGAAGATGTCAGATAGCTCCCAGAGAGACGCTTCTAGGGCATTATCTTGAAGAGTTCCCTTAGTTCAAGATTTGGTCCTCAGCTTGTAGATCCAGAGACTCATTTTGTAAGAACACAAAGAACTAACAGAGCTCAGATAGATGAATCACATTGATTCAACTTACAAAGAACCAATGAATAAGCCCAAAAGTCAAACTGTTATTTAAAGTGATAAATACTACTGCCTAGGTGGCTAATTATACACATATCCTTTCATCTGTAGAAAAATATGAGAATTAGATGGTGTCTTGTGGTCTTGGAGTGGGTATAGAAGGGTTGGTTGGAAGAGTTTCATGATGCCATAATAGTCATCTAATATTTCCGACTCCTTTATGGAGAAGTACTGGGCAAATTGTCTACCCACTCACACTAGCGATCAATATCCTCACCATTTGTGTAGAGCTATATAGTGTTCCCCAAAAGCTTACTCTTTCTTTCCTCCTCTACTGGTTTCTAGAAAAAATTAAACTCCATTAGCATATCTTATCTTCATATAGATAATGTGAGTGGTTAATTATAGTTGCATTTGTCCTTACCATAGTCTTAAACAAGCTATTAAATCTTTCTGACTTTGTTCCTTCTTCTTAAGATAAGTAACAAATAATCCCTATTTAATGGGGCTGCTTGTTGATTAAAAGCAGTGGTCCAACATAAACACACATAGGACAGCGCCCAACACAGGGAACTACTAAAACATTCAAGAACTATCCTTATCTTTAATTCTGTTTTAATTAAATCATCAAAATAGTCTGTGTTTTTTTGGTCAACTTTTTTTTTCTTTTAAAAAGATGAGTTAAGAAGACATACCATGATTTCATGGACTTTAAAAGCATAATCAGGGAATACTATGAACAACTCTATTTCCATAAATTTGATAACCTAAATAAAATGGACCAATGTCTTGAAAAATACAATCTGTCAAAACTCACACAAGAATAAATAGACAAATAAAATAGGCCTATGTCTGTTAACAAAATTAAATTGATAATTAATAATCATCCAAAACAGGTAGGCTCATTGCTAAATCCCACCAAATATTTAGGAAAGATATTACTTTAATTCTGTACATCTTTCAGAGGATGAATGCAAAGAGAATACTTATAAACTCATCTATGAAATCAGAATTACCCTAATACCAAAACTAGAGAAAGACATTATATAAAAAAATGACCCATATTGCTCATAAAAATGATGTAAAAATCCTCAACAAAATATTACTAAGTTGAATCCAACAATGTATAAAAATAATATTATAATATAGATCAAGTGGGATTTACCTCAGGGATACAAGGTAGCTCAACATTAAGAAATTAATTAATGTAATTCACCATATTAGCAGACTAAGAAAGAAAAAATCATGTAATCATATCAATAGAGCATTTGTCAAAATTTAATATTCACTGGTGATAAAAACTCTATAAACTAGGAATAAGAAGGAACTCCCTAAACACGATAAAGAATATCTATAATAATTCTATAGCTTACACCATACTTACTGGTAAAAAACTACACTCTTTCCCACCAAGAACTGGAACAAAGCAAGGATATTCTCTCTCACCATGGCTTTTCAATATTTTACTGGAAGGCTGAACCAATGAAATAGGAAAAGAAGTGCGAGGGATACCCACAGTCTTTGTGCTCAGATGTCATGATTGTCTAAATGGAAAAACCAAAAGGTCAATAACAATAGAAAAGCTCCTGGAAATTATAAACAACTATAGAATGGATGCAGGATACAAGATTAATTCACAAAACTTAATTGTTTTTTTTGTATATCAGTAACAAGTAGATTTTAGAATTTAAATAAAATTAAAATGTAATACAATTTTATCACTAGTCCCCCAAAACAAAAAAAAATATTTAGGTGAAATATAATAAAATGTGCACAAGATCATATGTGAGGAAACCTACAGAACTTTGATGAAAAAACAAACAAACAAACACAAAAAAGAACTAAACAAATAGAGAGATGTTCCTGGTTCATAGCTAGAAAGTCTCAATATTTCAAGTTATCCACAAATTGATTTTTAGATTCAATGTAATCCCAATTAAAATCTCAGTAAGTTATTTTGTAGGTATTGACAAATTGACTCTAAATTTTATATGGAGAGGCAAAAGAACCAGAATACCAACACAATATTGTGGGAGAAGAACAAAACCAGAAAACTGCCACACCTAACTTAAGACTTACTACAAAGGTACAATACCCAAAATAGTGTGGTATTGACAAAAGAACAGACACATAGACCAACAGAACAAAACAGAGAGCCCAGAAATTTACCTATGCAACTGTATCAGTTGATCTTTGACAAAGAAGCAAAAGCAATTTCATAAAGCAAAGATAGTCTTTTCAACAAATGGTGCTGGAACAACTAGACATCCACATGAAAAAATTTCATTAACGCAGATGTGAATCCCTTCACAAACATCAACTAAAAATGGATCATAGACCTAAATGTAAAATGCAAAATTACAACACTTCTGGAAGATAATGTAGAAGAAAGCATAGAGGACTTTGGATGTGGTGATGAGTTTTTAGATGCAACACCACAAGCATAATCCATGAAAGAAATAATTTGATAAGCTATGCTTTATTTAAATTAAAAATATTGGGGGCTGGGGTTGTGGTTCAGCAGTGGAGTGCTCACCTAGCACTTGCAAGGTGCTGGGTTCAATCCTCAGCACCACATAAAAATAAAGGTATTGTGTCCAACTACAACTAATATATATATATGTATGTATGTATATACATATATATATTACATATATATGTATGTATGTGTATATATATATACACACACACACATATACATATCCCTGTAAAGACAATTTCAAGAGAATAAGAAGAAAGTCACACACTGGGAGAAAATATTTGTAAAAATACACATCTGGCAAACAGTTACTGTTATCCAAAATAGGCAAAGAACTCTTAAATCTCAACAATAAGTAAACAAAAAATCCAATTAAAAATGGTCCAAAATCACCATAAAGTTATGTGGCAAATTAGTGAACACAAGTATACGAAAAGTCATGCATCATCAGGGAATTACAAATTAAGACAACAATGAGATCCCAACAATGAGATGCACCTATTAAAATGATCAAAATTCAAAACATTTGACAACACCAAATGCTGGTGAGGATGCAGAGCAACAGGAACTCTCTTTCGTTGCTGGTAGGAAATGGTACAGTCACTTTAGAAGACAATTTGTCAGGTTTGTACAAAATGAAAGATTCTCACCATATAATTCTCTCTCTCTCTCTCTCTCTCTCTCTCTCTCTCTCTCTCTCTCTCTCTCTCTCTCTCACACACACACACACACACACACACACACACACACTTTAAAAACTCAGACTTATGCTGAGAGCCATTAGCCAAGTAGGTATGACAATTTCCTTGCCAGGGTACCCCATGTTGCTTAGAGGAAGGACTCGTGGAAATGGACTTGCTTTGGACATTTGCAGTGACATTGCATGTATGTTTAAGAAAGGTGACCCTGCTCAAGGACCAGGGTGGATCCGGGTTTAGGGAGGATCCTATTGGATTAGGGAGGATCCAGGTTTAGGGTGTATCCTTCTGGGAATAGGGAGTATCCCGCTCCTTGGGTTTAGGGCGGTTCCAGGTTTAAGGTGTACCCTGCTGGGAATAGGGCGTATCCTGCTGCCTCAGGCGTGCCCGCTCCTTAAGTTCCCGTTGAGTTCTGGGATTCAGAGAGTATTTTTGGGATACAGAGCCGAGTGGAGGTGTGGATTTTGCCCAGAACGTGGATTTCCCCAGAAAGAACGTGTGTAGAGTGCCGGTGTGAGTTCAGGAATAAAGAGTTGCTGTTTGAATCTACAAGGTGTGTGGTGGCTCGTGATTTTGTGCCCAGCCAGACTGCGGCAGACTTATATCAGTTTTGTTCAAAATTTGTCAAAGTTGGAAGCAACTGAAACTGAGATGTCCTTCAGTAGATGAATAGATGATCTATCAAGCTATATAAAGACACTGAGAAATCTTAAATGCATATTGCTAAGTGAAAAAGCTAATCTAAAAAGACTGCATGAGGGCTATGAGTAAATGATATTTTGGAAAATGTGAAACTGTGGAGACATTAGATCAGTACATCAGTAATCATCAGGAACTGGGTGATCAGAGGGATGAGTAGGTGGAGCATGGAGATTTTTTAGAGCAATGAAAATACTTTGTATAATATTCTAATGATGGATACATAGTATCCAAAATCAAGAATGAACCCTAATGTAAACTGTGAATTTGGGGTAACTATGATATGTCAACATAAGTTCATTAACTGCAGTACATGTACCCCTTTGATGGGGCATATTGGTAATGGGGGAGGCTATGCATGCGTCAGAGCAGGGGGTAGATCATAAATCTCTGTACCTTCCTTTCAGTTTTGCTGTGGAACTAAAATTGCTCTAAAACTATTTTTTAAATTTTAATGAATCAAATGACTATACATCTCATTCCACTGAAAGAATATAACATTTTATTTAGCCAGTAGCTATAGTTGGTTGGTAACATTGTTACTAATCATGTTATTTTATTCTGATTTGTGGCAGAAATAAACCAGTGCCCAGATAGATACTCCCAGTGAAAACAAAGTAACCTGCTGATGACATATTTAAAAGGATCAAAGAAACAAAAATATCTAGGCCAAAGATTGTGGGAAATATCAAATTCAAACATGCAAACAAAATTCTTACCATTTACAAGGGACAATAATGGTAGTTACTTTTGAAATGAACAATGCACTGATTTGCAGCTGTTTGCTAAGGCATAGGAGTCGGTGGAAGGATTCCTCATGTGCCAAGACATATTCCTGAAGATCTGCTTTTGCAAGGGTCTGCTGTTCACAAACTCAGTGTTTATTGTCTGAAAATGCCTTTATTTTGCATTTATCCTTGCGTATATTTTTGTTTCTCTTTTATTTTTAAAATTATTTTTATTTTCATTGTTTCTTTTAGTTATATATGACAGTAGAATTCATTTTGATATAATTGTACTGCATGGACTATGTCTTATTCTAGTTAGGACCCCACTCTTATGGATGTACATGATGGTAGGCCATAAAAAAGATGACTTTATGACATTTGCAAGTAAATGAATGGACCTAGAGACTATCAACCTAAGTGAAATAAGCCACTACTGAAAAACCACAAAGTAGAATGTTTTCACTGATATGTGGAAGCTACCCCACAATAGGGGTGGGGGAAAGATAGATATTTAGTAGATAAGGATATTTTCGCTGGGTAAAGAATTCTAAGTTGATGATAATGTTTTTTCTTGACACATTGACATTTAAACACACACACACAACTTAGATTTATACAAGAAAGAATATAAAGTCAGATAGAAGGTGTGAGATGAAAAGAAATCTATTTTAAAATGTCATTATGTGGATAAGTCAAAACAATCAACTGTAAAACAATACACGTACCAATCATTGTAAATAATGTGTTTACTGAAGAAAAAAAAACTTACAACATTTGATTACGTTTATCACTCTCATGACTATATGCAATTGTTTTTTGATTGTTTGTTTGTTTTGCTATGGGAATTGAAACCAAGGGTGCTCTACCACTGAGCTTCATCCCCAGGCTTTTATTTTATCTTAAGACAGGGTCTTGTTAAGGTGCAGAGACTAGCCTTGAACTTGCAATCCTCCTGCCTCTGCCTTTCAAGTCACTGAAAATACAGGTATGTGCCACTGCGACCAACTTATAATTGTTTTAAGTTGGTTAAGTTTTAAAATCCAGTATATTACAGTGAGTTCCACCTTTATGTATATCTATAAGGCAAAAATTAAAAATATGTAAATGAGTTCTGGGCAGATCAGTAGAGTAAAACTTGGAGAATAAGAGGAAGGAGGAAGAGTGGGAATAGGGTTGGGATGGGGACTGAAATGGAGTAAATTATATTCCATGCATGTATGATTATGTCAAAATGAACCCAACTATTAGGCACAACCATAGTGCAGCAATGAAAGAAAAAAATAAAAATTAAAAATAAGAAAATAAAATCTAGTATACAATTGTATTTTTAAACTAAAATACATGACAATGATTGCAAAGTAGTAATAAGGTCATAACTAGAATTAAAGTGTTTTAAAAACTTGTATTTTTCAGTAAGAAAATAAATGCATTAAAGTAAAGATTTTTGGGCTGGGGTTGTGGCTCAGTGGTAGAGTGCTTGCCTAGCATGTGCGAGGCCCTGGGTTCAATCCTCAGCACCACATAAAAATAAATAAACAAAATAAAGGTATTGTGTACAACTAAAAAATAAATATTAAAAAAGTAAATATTTGGTACTTGCATGCATGCTATATTATTTTCTTTATTTGTGCAACATTTGAAATACTTAATGAACAAAATAAAAGGAAGTTACAAAATTAATGTAAAATATTAACTTAGTAGATAAGGATATTTTCACTGGGTAAAGAATTCTAAGTTGATAGTGACTTTTTTTTTTTTTTTGGACACATTGACATTTAAGCACACACACACAATTTAGTTGAATATATTTATTAGAATTTAAAGATGAGCACCAAATAAGAAGATGGGATGCAAAACTATAAAACTATTTGAGAAAAAAATAGGATAAAAAACACTCAAATAGTTAAGTAGAAAGGAAAAAAGAAGAAACAAAATAGGTGAGAGAGAAAAAAAACAAAATAAGGCAATACAAATATATCCAGATATGTCAGTAATTGTGGGGTGGAGAGGGGGATCATTCGAGGAATAGAAGAACTCTAGATAGGGCAGAGGGGTGGGAGGAAAGGGAGGGGGCAGAGGATTAGCAATGATGGTGGAATGTGATGGACATCATTATCCAAAGTACAAGTATGAAGACACGAATTGGTGTCAACATACTTTATATACAACCAGAGGTATGAAAAATTGTGCTCTATATGTGTAGTAAGAATTGTAATGCATTCCGCTGTCATTTATTTTTAAAAATCCAATTACAAATTTTTAAAAAACGAGTATATCATAAAAGGTGAATGTAGATAAATCTAGATTGATTTATCCCAGGAATCCAAGGTTGTTTATCATTAGAAAACCAACAAAATTCACCAAAATAAATAATAAAAGGAGAAAATGTTAGTAGGCATAAAAGAAAGTATTTGATAAAATGCAACATCCACTTATGTCAGAAACTTCTAGTAAACTGGTAAGAAAAAAAACTAATAATGACTATCTATTTTAAAAACTCTTTTTTGAAGCTGGGCAGGGTAGTACACACCTGTAATCCCAATGACTCTGGAGGCTAAGGCAGGAGGATCGAAAGTTTGGGGCCAGCTTGGGTCACTTAGCAAAACCCTGCCTCAAAATAGAAAATAAAAAGGGCTGGGGATATGGATCAGTGGTAAATTACTCCTTGTTCAAGCCCTAGTAAATGAATTAATCATATTTAATGGAAATGGAATAGTCTCTTCTTGTACAGTATAATGAATTCCAGGTAAAGAACCAAATATGGAAGCTAAAACTGTAGTTTTAGAAGAAAATCAAGAAACATATCTCTATAACCTCAAGGTAAGAAAAAAAAAATCTTTAAATAAAAAATTAAACTTGGGGCTGGGGCTATAGCTCATTGATAGAATGCCTGCCTCGCACATATGAGGCACTGGGGTTCGATCCTCAGCACCACATAAATGTAAAATAAAGATATTCTGTCCACCTGAAAATAAAAAATAAATATTAAAATAAAACAACACAGGGCTGGGGATGTGGCTCAAGCGGTAGCGCGCTCGCCTGGCATGCGTGCGTCCCGGGTTCGATCCTCAGCACCACATACCAACAAAGATGTTGTGTCCGCCGAGAACTAAGAAAAAAATAAATAAATATTAAAAAAAATTAAAAAATAAAATAAAACAACACACATTCATAAAATGTAGGATAGCTATACAATGGAATGTTATTCAAAAATAAAAAGAAATGAAGAATGAAGTACTGATAAATGATTCATTCATGAACCTTGAGAAAAATATGTGAAGTGAAAAAAGCCAGTCACAAAAGGCCACAAGCTGTATTACCATCTGCAGAGTATCCAGAATAGGCAAATTCATAGGAATTCATATTTATTAATCACAGCGAGTAGATCAGTGGTTTCAGGGACTGGGAGCAATAAGAAGTGACTGTTAATGGGTGTGTGGTTTCTTTGTGGGTAATGAAAATTTTGTAAAGTTGATCATAGTGATAGTTGTACAACTCTGTGAATATACTAAAAAATTATTGAATTGTACACTTTAAATTAAGGATGAATTATATGTGTGAATTATATCTCAATAAGACTGTTATTAGAAAAATCACAATGAGAGACCATTCTGTACCCTAGATTGGCAAGAATGAAACTGTCTGATGATTTTAAGGATTGAGAAGGATGTGGTACAAATGAAACTCTCATACAGCAAAATGTGAATTAGTAAAATCACTTCAGAAAACTGTTTAGCATTGCCTAGGAAAGTTGAACATATGCTAATCTAGCAGTTTTACTTCTTTAATTATACTCAAGAGAAACTCTTGCACATGTGCAGCAGAAAATGTAACAAGTATTTTTTGCAGCATGATTCATAATAGCAAAATAAAAAGGATAATCAAATATTCATCAAAGTAGAATGGATAAATATCATTCTAGAAATGAATGAACTGGAACAGCATCAATTAAAAATGAAACATCTCAAAGATAAAATGTAAAGCAAAAGAAGAAAATTACACAAGAATACAGACAGGCATGCATATTAAGTTCAAAAGCAGATAAAACTAAATGTTATACCATGTGGAGACATATTCAGAGGTGGTATAATAATGAAGGGAAAGAAAGAAATGATTTGCTCAAAGGTTAGAACAATAGTCACTCTAGTGGAGAACGGAGGCATGAAATGGGGAAAGAACACAGGGAGAGCAATGTTTTACTTGTCATCCTGGCTATACAAGACTTACTTATTACTATTCTTTAATATAAGCTCAAACATTTTGCACAACTGTTGTATATAAGGTATATTTTATAATGCAAAAGTTTGTTAAGTGAATTTCTTGGTGGATAAATAGTGGTAAAAATCTGATGATTTCATTAAGCTAATTTCTTAGAATTAAATAACTGGATAAAAGATACTAATATTTTTCAAGACTCTTGTTTGCCAAATTACCATCCAGAAAAACTGTTCCATTTTCACTTTCCTCTTGCAGTGCATCAGAGTTCCTATTCACATTGCTTGAAAAAATCAAAAAGTCAAAAATCTTTGCCCTGCCCATGCTATCTCCCACTCACTGTGTTCTGGTTTCCAACCCCAATTCTCTCTCTTTTAGGTTATCAGTATCCATCTATTTATGAAATTTAATGGCTAGTTTTTCTTGTTGAATGACTTAAATATATATTAACTCTGAGGAGTTTTTTAGATGGTTAATATCCATCATGTGTGGCTTTTAACTTTCTTCATTCTTATATCATTTAGCTCCCAGGTCTTGGAAAATAGTCCTATGGTTTTCTTGAAATTATCACAATTATCAAGAGAAAAAAAATAGTTTTAAATAGTAGATAGACTTCTCCATTCTTCTTCATCATCATCATTGATCCTCATTATTACCTGTTAGCCAGCTTCATGTATGTTGGCTAAGTTCACTGACTGGCAGTGGTTAAGGACTATGGGGGTTAGTTTGCAGAGATGGGTCCCAAAGCACAGGCCTCCTGGAATTCACTTCCTTGTATAGTTACCTCCCATAGGGAATTCTGTCTAATTCTATAACTTCTATTTCCTCATTGCAGTTTATTGGGCTTGAGGTTGAAGTGTGTCTGCCTCAACTTGGGATTTATTATTACTATTATTGTTATTATTATTATTATTATTATTATTATTATTATTATTTGGTAGGGGTACTAGAGATTGAACTCAGGGTGCTTAACCACTGAGCCCTTTTTAAAATTTGTTCTAATTAGTTATACATGACAGTAGAATGCATTTTGACATATCATCAATAAATAGAGTACAACTTTTCACTCTTCTGATTGTACATGATAAGAATCACACTGGTGGTGTAATTATATATGCACATACGGTAATAATGTCCAATTCATTCTACTATCTTTCCTACCCCCAACTACCTTCCCTCCCTTCACTCCCTTCTGTCAAACTACATTTATTCTTATTCATTGCTTAGGGCCTCCATAAGTTACTGAGGCCGGATAAGTTATACTCGATCCTCTGCATTGTTCTGTTGGTTCCCACATGATGTAATCCCCTCCATTGGGATTACAGGCATGAACCACCATGCCAGCAGTCAATTTAGGATTTGTGTGTGTACATACACAAAACTTGCCCACCAGACAAAACTACCTGGCCTTTTCTGTGCAATCTTTAACCAATGTATGCTTCAGATCAATGTTACATTAGAGACACTGATCATACCAATTCTAATATAATTTGTTTTGTATCATTCATAAATAAGCCATGGTGTAACCATAGAGATTTTTTAATTACTATTTTAATTATAGATATTCATTACATTTTTCTTATCATAAAATTTATCATTTGTAACATTTATACAAACATGAGTTAAAGCAAAATAAGAACTCAGATAATCACTATTAGTATTTTGATGCATTAACTTTGAGAATGTTTTTCTGTGTACATAAAAATGTTTTGATTTGTTCATTCTTTCTATTTAGTTGTAAACATGCTGTGAATATAATTCTTTAAGTTTTTCTCACTATTTCTACATGTCATAGAATATTTATAAAGTTAATTTTTATTAAAATATTTAAGCATTAAAAAAAAGTACATGGCAGCTGGGTGTTGTGGCACATACCTATAATCTCAGTGACTCTGGAGGCTGAGGCAGGAGAATTGCAAGTTCAAAGTCAGCTTCAGCAAATTAACAAGGCCCTAAGCAACTTGGTGAGACACTGTCTCAAAATTAAAAAACAAAAAAGGACTGGGGATGTGGTTAAGTGCCCTTGGGTTAAGCCCCCCGTGCCAAAAAAAAAAAAAGTACATGGCAGAAGTAGTGTTGTGCCAGTTCTATCAAATACCTCTGTAAGGCCAGGCAGCTTATGTTTTTGTGCTCTTTTGAACCATAGGCCACCATGTAAGAAGTTTAGTTACCCTGAGAAGCCATGCAGAGACATCATATAATGAAGCCATGTAGGTAAGGAGATGCCTGGTGACTAGATGGAGAGAAAGAAGTTCAGCTATCCCAGCGACCAAGTGGATCTAGTCTTCTAGCCATCCCTGCCCAAGCCCTCAACATGCAAGAGAAGCCATTACAAATATTCCAGCCTAGCCACTATCTCACTGCAATTGCCTAAGAAACTAAAAAAAAAAAAAAAAAAATTGAATTGAATTGAATCCAGTTAACTCAGAATTGGGATAGTTGATAGTAAGTTGTGGTAAGCCACTAAATTTTGAGTTGTTTTGTTTTCACACAATAGATAATAGTAGGGAGACTCCTTCTACCTTGTTCCTCATATTTAACAGGTGAGATATGGCAAAACTTTTGTTTAATCAGAAGTAAAGTTTGACATTCTTGCAGACTAAATTAACTACTTCTCTCTTTGTCAAAGAGAAAGACATCCTAGAAAACAACTTGAGAGTTTATATTTTCTAAGGAGGTAATATTTGAGCTAAAACCTTAAGGATGCAAAAGATTGAGAGATGTAATGAGCTGGAGGAAGACAACAGAGACAGCAGAAAGACTCTGAGAAGAGAATTTAGTGTGCTCTTGAAACTATAGGAGTAGAGAAGCCCAGTTCTGTTGCTTCCCACATGATGAGGCCTGAACTTTAGTTTGTGATTAGTCAGCATCAGTGATGTCTTTCTTCATTCCCACTGGGAACAGAATAAGGTGAGAGTGTCTGAGGAATTCAACTATTAATCTGAAGGATATATATTATAAAAACAATGGTCAGGCAAAACTACTTCTGAGCTGGACCCCATTCTGTTGTGGCTTCTACTCCATGCTACCAATGCATACCTTAATAGACATCTTCTTCTTTACATTAGCCAGGGTAAAGTACAGGAAATGAAAACCACTATAGATGTTTCAAGCATTAAGGTGTTAAATTCAGGGAATTGGGTCCTTACAAAATAATTGGAAGTACCAAATACCTTCTGTAGGTGAATGGGTAAGTAGACCATGATATATGCAGACAATAGAATAAAAATCAGCCCTAAAAAGAAGTGACTTATCAATCCATGAAACTTAAATGCATGTTCCTAGGTGAAAGCCAGTCTGAAAAGACTATATACTATATGATTCCAACTATATGACATTCTGGAAAAAGAAAAGGTATGAGATAGTAAAAAGATCAGTGGTTTGCCAGAGGTTATAGAAAAGAGAGGAATAAGTAAGTAGAGCACCAAGGAACTTTAGGGTAGTGAAACTATACTGTGTGATACCAAGATGGTGGATAGGTGTTATGAGACAATTGTCCAAACCAATAGAATATTCACCACCAAGAGTGAACCCTAATGTAAACTGTGGGCTTTGAGTGATAATGATGTGTCCATGTAGGGTCACCCATTTTAACAAATGAAGAGTGGGGAGGCTGCACATATGTGGATACAGATATGGAAAACCTCTGTATTTTCTACTCCATTTTACTCTGAACATAAATTTGCTCTAAAAAAATTAAATCTGTTAATAAACAAAATTAAAATCATGGGAAAGACTGGAAAAGCAGGCACAGGTCCAGCCTCCAGAAGACTCCCCAAACAATCCTGCCAAGCTAACCCACCAAGTTGTGCTCCCTCTGTCTCTGCCAGGAAGCTGCTACCAGAACCTTTGGTTCCAGAACATAAGGGTGCAGCTGTGATTCAGGGATCAGGAAGCTGCTATTTGCAACTCTTAGAGCTTGCCAAGTCTTATAAATGGAGAATAAACACTTTAGAATTCTGCTGCATAAAAACTCAGTCTCCATGACCTTAGTTCCCAGCAGAAAACACTAAAACTAGCACAAGGATGGTCTCGGCCACATTTCTGCCTTTCACATCTCTCAACAGAGCATCTAAAGGGAAGGACTTAATTTGCATCCAGAATGATGGCTGCCAAGGAGACTAGAAAAGGTGATGTTTGGTTTTCTCACCTCTACAGTGTAGGAAAAGCACTCTGGAAGGAAAACTGGAAGCCAAGCACCCATTCACCACAACTATTGACCTGACTGTTTATACAGAACAGGTATAAGAAGGCTGAAGTAGTACTACCAAGGCTTCCACCACCATCTTGTTCTCTGTCCAGTCATAGAAATCAAGAGTGTTCTCAAAAGGTAAAGGCAGGGGGCTGGGATGTGGCTCAAGCGGTAGCGTGCTCGCCTGGCATGCGTGCGGCCCGGGTTCGATCCTCAGCACCACATACCAACAAAGATGTTGTGTCCGCCGAGAACTAAAAAATAAATATTAAAAAAAAATTCTCTCTCTCTCTCTCTCCCCTCTCTCACTCTCTCTTTAAAAAAAAAAAAAAAAAAAAAAAGGTAAAGGCAGCCTCTCCATCTCTGGGTAAACACACTTATCTTATCCCAATCTTCTCACTCTCTCCCAGTCCTGTTGAGGTGCCAGGGGAATGCCCCTTATGGACCTTCAGCTACAGGTTGTTAACTGACCAAGTTTATTAACTGACCCAAACATTGAGCTGTGGAGGCCTTCTTCACAGTAACACTGAGGCCTCACTTCCCAGCTTCTCACAGGTTCCAAGCCAATAACTGAGCACAGCAGAAAGAAGAAGGTAATCTGTTCCTGGGGCACATGGAACTCCTCTGATGGCCTTCTTTGGCTCAAGAGCTTTATGCCAGCCTTTCCTGAACCCATCTTGCACTGCGGAAGAATCCAGGATGCTTCCACTTTACCTTCCTTCCCTCTCTCCTACACCCAGGGGCAGACCTGCATCACAGTCTGGATGCTTTCACAGGTTATTTCCCCTCAAAAAAATCATTGCACACTGATCCATTTTGGTATATCCTCCTTAAAAAAACCTGAATTAACATGCATTCTTTTCTCATTTCTCCCAGGTTTTTTTTTTCTATCTTCTCCTGCCTATGGGCCCAGTTGTCCTCCCTACTCATATCCTATTTATATTTTGGAGCAATCACTTCTCTTCCATGAAGTCTTCCCTGAGTACCATTCTTTTTTACGTGAGTCATCAACCTTTCCTCTTCCACCAAAACTCACATTTTTTTCAGGTCTTGTACTGTTCAAGGATACTGAGCATATATTTAGCTCCTCTAATGTATGAGGACAAAGAGAAGGTCATATATTTCCTTAGTAACCTGTGAAGTATTTTTTAATGGAAGAGAGGACAGAACGATTTAAAATCTTATTGAAATGATGAAATAGTTTGTGATTTTAAAAGTGAAAATCCCAGCAATAAATAGAGGCCCCTTCCCATCCAATAAACTGGCTAAGATCTTTAAAAACATAGAAAAACAAAACACCTCCCCACTGACTTTTGGTGAATACAATGCCAATTTGACCATATGCAACACGGGCCTAAAAGTGAACCTATTCTTTAACTTGGCTTTCTATTCCTAGAAATATATCCTAAGTATGTTGGTCAGCTTTCCAATACTTTATAATATAATAAAAATATAAAGAGAAAAAAAAAACTTTTAGAAGTTCCTGTCAGTTATCAGACTGACCTACTGTTTTAGGCTTCTGATAGGATGCTGGATGGCAATGGTGGGGAACTCATGGTGGAGCAAAAATCACTCATTTCATGGCCAAGAAATAAATTGTCCTGGGAATCCCTTACTAAGACATCAAGAAAGTTTGCTCAAAAATAGGTTGTGTAGATTAACAATAATTCCTTTATGTATTTATTCATTCACCCATCTGGTGAGGAGGGGGCTAGAGTCCCATAATTCTGAAGGTACACCCCCAATGACTTAAAAGACCTCTCACTATGACCCACTTCCTAAAAGTTCCACCATCTTCCAATAATGCCACTCTGTGGATCAAATCTTTGGAGAACACTTAGGGTCTAAACTATAGAACTAAGAAAGCGTAAGTTATGAAGATTGTCAGGATAAGAGAGGTGGAGCTAGAATGGGTACTTTTTATGGAGGTGCATCTACATTGAGAAATCCACAAGGAATAGGTCAAATCCAAGTAAGCATCTCCTCTCCCTTCTCTTCTACCTCTTTCTCCTCTTTTATTGTTAAGCTTTAATTCCACCTCTATTCATTCCCAGACTCACTGCGGAAGGAAAGAAGACAATCCCTAGCCAAAAAAAAAAAAAAAAAAAGCAGTTAAAAAGTCCAGGAAAGACTTTGATTTTACAGATGGTGGAAAATGGTGGGAAGGGGAGTTATTTCTGCCTGTAGGTTCTTACAGAAGCGGAGTCCTTTCTCACAAATCAGGGGAGGAAGTGAATTTTGCTAGTGTCAGCAGGTAGGACAGCATGCAGCCTGAGTGCCTATCTCTAGGGACATTGCTACTGCTCTCCTCATTTATGGAATCAGGCAGTTGGAAGCCAGGTTGCCCAGACACAAACACCCACTAATACTTTAAAAGTTATATAGCTAAATGCCAACCACACACTTACATTTTAAACCCAGGTCATCTTAACTCAAAGGTGCTGTATTATCATAATTTCCATCAGCAAGATTTATATCTAGTCTTCTGTCTCCAATACTTTAAAAGATAGTACAGCAATCAAAGAGAGAAAATTCTATCACAAAATGGCATGCTTGGGGCTGAGGATATAGCTTAGTGGCAAAGCTCTTGTCTAGTATTAGCAAGGCCCTGGTTTTGATCCCCAGTACCCCACCAAAAAAAAAAAAAAAAAAGTCAAAATGACCTGCTTGAAGGGCTTCAGATCACCAAAAGGGAATTGTCCTGGGAATCCCTAAGACACCAAGAAAGTTTGTTCAAACATAGGCTGTGTAGATGTAACAATAATTCCTTCATATACTTATTCATTCACCCATCTGGCAAGTGCCAAGCACAGTTCTAAGCACTGATAAATAAAGCAAGTTCCCCCTTCTCATGGGGTGCACATTCTTATGCGGGAGATGGACAATAAGCTAAATAATTAAGATAATTTTGGTGAATAGTTGGTACCATAGAGAAAAATAAATCTAGATAATCCAACAGAAAGTAACTGGGGTAACATGAAATACATGATACTGGGAATTGAGGCCCCTCTGGAGAGGTAACATTTGATAAAAAGGAACCGGGTATACAAAGATCAGGGGAGGAAGTGAATTTTTTGCTAGTGTCAGCAGGTAGGGGAGGGCTGGGGAGAAATAGTCAAGCAAATCTCAGAGACATCTTTTTTCTCTTTTCTCTATTTACTGGTATTTTTTGAATTTTAATAAATATGGTTTTCTTGTCTAAAAAGAAAAAAAATATAATTAATAACAAATAGGAAAAATATTGCTGAGTAAAATCCCTGGGATATTTTTTTAAAGAAATAAAATTTCATTTCCCATCAAATAGATTACAGCCTGATATTAGGGGTCAGACTAGGTGGATTCTAAAAATCCTTGGCATCACTACAGAATGGTAAGTGCTTGTCCCCATACTTTGGCTCGGCTGTGCTTTCCTCAGAGAACAAAGTGTTCTGCCTTCTCATATGACATATAGTCACAATATTCTATTTTAGAAACATCCAAGGGAGAGATCAGAAATGAGCTCATAAATTTTCTCCTAGTCATCAGAGTTCTCTCTAAATAGAATCTTACTGTTCAGAAAGCCCTTCTGATCCCTAAAAAAAGGGCACTTTATCTCACAGAGAGATGGAAAAAGCAACCCATTCAATAGGTAACAGCTTACAGCTTCACTATTCTCCTTACAAGATCATGACACAGGTTGCTGAGCCTTGGGTTGGTACCAAAGGGTCACCTGTGGAAGGGGTACTAGGTGGTGGGAATTAGGACACTTGTGGCCAACTGGTGGAGGTCATGGTCTTCCTAGGCTGAGGTGGGCTACAAAGGGACTGTGAACATCAAAGGCCATCTAAGGCCCTGGGGGTCTTGGGAGATATCTGTGAAACAAGCCAAGAGGAGGAGGAACAGAGGGAGCTGGTGGACCCTACGTGACATAGGCCATTTATACACCTTATAGTTTCTCATGGGTTCATGGAGAATGGGGTGCACCTATGAGATTCTAAATCCCTTCCACATGAAAAACATATTTAATCTGATTAAATAACTGTGAATGTGGGGGGGGGGGTGTCTTAATCAAAAATGCACAACAGAATTGTTCTCTGCAGACTCAGCCCAGCCACAATGTAACACAAAAGCCTCCCAGCCAGTTTGAAGGCTTTAGGAAAGGGCTCTCTAGTTATTTGAACCCAGGTTTACTAAAATGGGTGGCCCAACCTGCCAGCCTGGCTGAACTTCAGGCCATTCCATTCCTTATCAATCTCTATGGGAGTTTCCTGAAAGAAGGTCAATAGCTGCAGTATAAGCAGAATTACTGGGCTCTCGGTGCTTCTTTGCTCCAGTTCCATCTTGCTTCCTCTCTGACTCTGAAATTTCCCAGTGTGAGTGCCATGGCAGAAGTTCCATCGCCCCCATATTCTCTGGGCCTTGGATGGCTGGGGCCCCTTTTGCATGGCATGCTGTGCCTGTGATCTCTGCTGATTACCTTTTCTTCTCGGCTTTCTCAGAGGAGGTCCCTTTGTGGCAGGGGCAGGAGCTTCTAGACACATTCCCTCAGTCCTGCTCTCCCTCTGGAAACCTTGAACCAGCCCAGGGGAAACCCAGATAGGTAGTGTTGGGCCTAAGCCCACAGCACTTGCTGCTAGATGCCTTAGTCATTTGTGGTGTCTTTCTCTTAGCAGCACCTTTCCAGTCTCTACTAACTGACTTGCACTGAACAGTTGCTCAGGGCATCAGGCACGAACTCCACTCTGGGACTTAAAGTAACTTGCCATAAACAGATATTTAGCCTGTCTGGGGATGTTTCAGGGTTTCCATTGGAAGTCATGCCTGGGTTGTTTGAACCTAGGTTTAGGTTCTAGTGTCTTTAGAAAGCTTCTTCATGGACATGAATTGAAAAGTCCTTTGATCCTTAGTTCAAGTCTAGTTGAGGGGAGGTAGTTCCAGTAGCACCAGTCACAGCAATAATTTTAAGAACCAGACCCAGTTTGGGGTGATATGTCCTGATGCTTTGTGTAGTGCTCTAGGTATGAGCAGGCAGCAGACCACTCCAGTCTTTTCTGACCTGGACAGATGAGCTACCAGAATAGTTATTTTTGGCCTGCTTTAGTACTCACCTCCCTCCACCCTTCTTTCATTTATAGCCTCTGACTGTTTATTTACCGCAAATTACCTTATGGCATTTGCTAGTAAATGGATGGAATTGGAGAACATCCTGTTAAGTGAAATAAGTCAGACCTAAAAAGTCAAGAGTCAAATGTTTTCCCTCATATGTGGAAGCTAGAGGGAAATAAGGAAAGGAAAGAAAATTAGAAAAAGGAGGGAATTCCATGAAAATAGAAGAGGAATCAGTGGAGTAGAGGAAGAGGATTAAGGGGGAGTGAGGAGGGGCAGGAAAAGGGAAGAACAGTGAAATGTACCCATATGATGTACCCACAGTGAATTTCACCTTTATGTATATCCATAATGCACTAAAAAAACCATAAATAAATAGAAAAAAGATCAAGAGAGTGGAGGAAAGGGAACAGAGGTAGGAAAGAGAAGAGGGAAAGGGAAGTACTAAGGACTGAATTGAAGCTAATTATATTACATGTTTGTTTTTATGTCAAAATGAACCCCAATATTTTACATAACTATAAAGCACTAATAAAAAATGAACAGGAAAAAAGGAGAGCCAAATTATGAACAATCTAGAAGTAAGTTCCAATTGGTTTTTCTTACCCACACTGAGACTACTCTCCAGTGCACCCTAGATCCGGTTTCAGTGTTCCTATCTGTCAGACCAGAGCATCATTTTATACTCAACCAAGCTACTCTGTTCTAACAATGCCTTTTGACCAGGAACTCCTACCTGGGAGCCACTAGAAGGATTTGTGTGATCCAAATGCTAACATGGAGGAATTGACTCCTTAAAACTGGTGCATGAAACATCTGGTTCCATTTTATTATATCTGTACACATATTTACTGGGTCATGATATAAAATGTATGTTTCTGGAGCCAAGATTAAACATTCTTGAAAGCCACAGAGACTGAGCACAACAAAATCTTCATCCCTTCATATTCAGAGTTAGGATAACAGATGGTGGGTGTGTAGGTTGTAGACCAAAGGTCAGAGAACCTGCCCCCACCCAAAAAAAAGTCACAAAAGTTGTTGGCAGTCGAAGACTTTTTAAAGGAGTATAATAATAAATCTATCTTAATGGGTGTGTTTTGAGTAAAATTCTGTGTACTCTTCATTTACATTCTCAAGAAATTTTTTCTAGTAAAACCTGTCCTGCCTATCCATGCCTCATGTGAGGGTATTCTTTAGAGTAGGTGGAATGGGGTGCTGAGCCCAGACTGGGTTGAGCTTCAAACTAAGCCAGTGGTATTAGCTGAATGGTTATTATTTCCCCATTTTTCTAGGAAAGAAAGCTAAGCCAAGGGAGGCAGTGACCTGATGAGGGTCACATAGTTCACAATATGTGGCAGAGCTGTCCTTAAGACTCGGGTTGCTTCAACTTATGTCAGGCAAAAAACTTCATTATCAAGATTTGGCCATTTGCTTATTTGTTGAAAAGTCCACAGTTTTCTTAGGCTTTTACCTCAGATCAATACTTCTGTATAGATTTTGTACAGTTTTTTTTTCCTCCTGAGAGCCTGAATAACAAAAGCAGGGTTCTTCTTCCTGTAATATTTAATAAGACAATAAAAATGATGCCTCGTCTGAGCATAATGACAAACACCTGTATTCCCAGATACTCAGGAGGGAGAGGCAGGCAGCTCACAAGTTCAAAGCCAGTCTGGGCAACTTAGTGAGATAAGTAAAATAAAGTAAAATAAAATAAAATGGACTGGAGATGCAGTTCAGTAATAGAGTTCTTGCTTAACATGTGCAAAGCCTAAATCTCTCTCTCTGTCTCTCTCTCTCTCTCTGTCTCTCTCTCTCTCTGTCTCTCTCTCTCTCTCTCTCTCTCTCTCACACACACACACACACACACACACACACACACAATACCTAATCTTTTCTTATCTGTTTCTAGTTTAATTTTTGTTTTCTGTTTTTATTTTTTATTTTGCTTTATTTTATATTTTAAATATAAAATATTTTATATTTTAATATATTTTATATTTTACATTTTAAGCATGTTTTAAAAAACATCGCTGGGTTTTAAATCTTTTTTTAACTGCTTTGAATTTTTTTTACAGATTTTTCATATAGGTAATTTCATCCAATTATCAAAATAGACTGGGTTAAATCAGGTTTCTTTATCCAGGTATGAAAATAAAGCAATGGAGTCACAGAGAATAAACTGAGCCACAAGGAGGTTAAACTGACTTTCTCAAGGTCAGTATTAATTGCTTCTGATTCTCCCTTCAAGCATCTAATTTCTGGACCAAACTAGATAATGGTGTATGAGTTTAAGTACCCAAAGTGCTGATTTCATTTTCCAAACTGGCTGAGATAAATTGGATTATAAAGTCCATGATCCTAAACTTGATGTAGACACGATTTTGGGGGGGAAGTGGGGAGGGTGGTTGTTGTTGTTGCTTTTAAAGAGCTTGTAGGAGAGCTATGGGAGAACCTGGGTTCTCCCAAGAACCAGGACCACACTCACTCAAACATATTCCACATATACAGATAAGAGCAGGGAAGTCATTTAAATGGAAGGCTATCTGAGCCTCTGTCCACTCTTCCAGCCTTGCAGGTGTTCCCTATCATCATGTAATTCTATAAAGTTTCACAAGGCCCGAAACCCTTTACTGCACACTGATTTAACAGAAATTTGATGGGAGATAGAAGGAGCCTCTCTGTACCTGAGGGTCCTTATTAGGTAATATGGCCTTTTTCTTTTTTTCAGTATTAATAAGATATGTACCCCATCAAGGTCAATGGCAGCTCTCTGGAGTCTAAATAGTGAGTAAAAAGGAAAGTTGACTGGAGAACTGGTTTCTTGGATATGGAGCCCAATAAACCAAACACTACTGGCTATAATAATTCTTAGAGAAATTCGTTTTAACTCCAAAATTCTTAGTCTAACATGAACTAGGAATTGATGCTAGGAGCCACAAGCAAATATATGATGTATGGCACCTTTGGTTGTAAAGTGACGTGACGCCAGCTAGCCACTGAGATGATTATGTTAAGATTTACATTCATATGGAAATTGGACTCCTGCTGTTCACCTTGGCCTGCTACCGGACTCATGTTACGGACTCATGTTACCAGACTCTTGGAGAGTTCCCATTGGTTGGGGAAGGATAGTAGGAGGAAATTCCGGGGGAGGTCCGGGGGACCCCGGGTTCCGGGAGACGCGCGGTTCCGGCGGACGCCCGCGTGGGAGGACCAGGTTTGGGCTTGCCGGCGGCGGCGGTTTTTTCGAAATAAAGTTTTGTTCCTGCTTGAGTGGCTCGTGATTCTGTGCCCAGCCAAGACTGCGGCAGAATTGTCTTTATTTTCCAATTAAAAACATAACCTTTAATGCAACTGAAATTGTCCTGGAGCCCTCAAATAAGTATCTGATATAATAGATGACTGACTCACAACCTCGAGTTCTGAAAAACACAAATTTGTAAAGCTTAGAATAAAATGTGCTAGGTTTCCTTTGAAATAAAGCATTGCTGGATGAAATATTTAGTTCTTCACAGATGAAGAGGAAGCTCAGAGCCTCTCAGCAGCAGGACATGCTGCCCAAGATATTTTTCTATGTCCTCAGAGCTATTTGTGCAAGAAGCCACACAGAGAGGTTCCCTTTGATCAATAGGATGGATTTGTAAGATGTCTGACTGGTTTCCGTTGTGACCAAGGGAAAGCACTTTCCTGTGCAAAACAATTGTGTGTGCAGGGATTGGATATATGATTGGGTTGGAAATACAAAAACGAAGATAATTGTTTTCCTAAGTAACAAACTTTAATTTTATTATGATTCTGCTTGGATTTTTAAAATAAAGTAGTATTAGAGCTTTACCTCCTCGTGCTGCTATTTATTCAGAATAAAATCCTTGGGCCACCTTCAGATCATGAGATGTCAGGATGAAAGTCTGGTTGCTCTGAGCCTTTTAGTGGGAAGATAATGCTATAGAAATGTTGTTCTAGTCAGTCTCTCTCTCTCTCTCTCTCTCTCTCTCTCTCTCTCTCTCTCTTTTCCTGCTATAACCAAAATCCCTGACAAGAATAATTTTAGAGGAGGGAAAAGTTTATTTGGCATTCATGGTTTCAGAGGTCTCAGTCCATAGATGGCCAACTCCATTTCTCGAGGCCCAAGGCAAGGCAGAACATCATGGTGGAAGGGCATGGAGAGGAAAGCAGGTCAGGACATAGCTACCAAGAAGAAGAGAAACTCCTCTTTTTACAAACAAAATATATACCCCAAAGGCACAAGCCCAATGACCTACCTCCTCCAGCCACACCCCACCTGCCTACAGTTACCACCCAGTTAATCCCTATCAGGGGATTAATGCACTGTTTATGTTAAGGCTTTCATAACCCAAATATTTCACCTCTAAACCTTTTCACATTGTCTCACACATAAGCTTTTGAGGGTCACCTAATATCTAAATCATAACAAATGTGTATGGCAAAGGCAAATCTTTTAAACATGTCCTGGATTGTACAATGGGATTTAGCATCATCAGAAAATTAGGTCATATATTCTGTGCATTTCCCATGAACATAGAGTACAGGCCCTTTTGAGTGCCCCTATTAAGTAGATTTATAAATGCATTATTTAGTTGTAACTAAACTAGCTTCTCGGGAGCACCATAGAGCAGACTCTTCACCGCGCGAATGAGCTGCCGAATTATATGAAACAGCTGATAAGATGAGCGACAATTTAAAATCCAAGTGATCCGAGAACACGCACTGAGCTCTGACCCGCTGAAATCAAACTCCCGGTCACCTGCTTCCAGCAGACAAACAGCTATGACTCGGCATTAATTCATCCCGCTGAAACAACTGGTCAGCCCTTCTCATCATACGAAGGTAAATGCCTACCGAGCCTTCATAAGTAGTGGCCACAGGTTTGAAACGGGGCTTGGGAGAGAAGGACCCACCCGTTGAATTAGTCTCCCGGCAAAGGGAAACCGTGTCATCAGACTGCTGCGGAGGAGATAACTTCGTTGAAACAGGTGTGTGATCCCATAGCCTTGCCTCTCCACACATCGGGAAAACCTTAAGGGCCCCTCCCAGCTCTCCCATAAGGGCCCCTCCCAGCTCTCCTGTGAGTGCTTCAGCCAGTCCAAGGGAATCAGAGGTGGTGCAGGTCCCGCCAGCGGAACTACCGCTCCCACCAGGGCTGACTGCTGAGGTCTCTTGCACCAGCTACGGGGAAGTGGATACCAGAGGGCAAGTAAAAGCCGCTGAGGATTCTCAGCCCCAAACTCTACAAGCTTAGGGTCTGAGGGAATGGCAAACTGGAAGAGTGTGCCCAGTCGTTCATGAAAACAGGGCTCCCGGGAGCAGCAGACTTGGCGTGTAGCCATTATTGTGGTGAGAGGGGCCTGGCTAGAGAAAAAGTGGGAAGTGACTAGACACAAGAGGAGGCCCTAGACACTCAGGATTGGAGACTCGCCCAGTCTGGGAGGAGCTGCTGCACAATGATTGGTTCCTGCGTATTGACAGGAGAAACTTGACCTGGTGGGCACAGCGCCATCTACTGGAAGAGAAGTTAATCAAACTCTAAGACTGCATTTATTAGGTTTTTTTTTTCTTTTTCTTTTCTCCTTTTTTTTTTTTTGATTTAGGTTTTTCTTTCATTTTCATTTTTTTCTTTCTTGTTGTTTTATTAATTTTTTTTTACAAAATATTTTTTTAAATTTTTTTTCTACTAATTTTAATTTAAATTTTTTAAATTATTATTATTATTATTTTTTAATCTTTTTCTTTTTTAGTTCCTATTCTTTTTCTTCTTTAGTCTTTTCATTTTTCTTATCCCCCCTTTTTCCTTGAATTCTACCTGCCTACTCTCATTCTCCTTAGAGACTTCTACCCTTCCCTTCAAATACCTTTCCTCCCAAGCATCAAACTAATTTATAGGAGTAAACAGTAACTCAGCAGTCAAACAGAACAAGAAGCAACATGAGCAGCTTCAAAAAACAAGGAAGAAAAGGAGTACAAACAATGCAGGACAGCCTAAATATTCAGGAGGACCTAGAGTCATCAGAAAAATGGTCATATAAAGAACTCAAGGAACACCTAAGACAGATGGAATGGAACCTTAAAGAGGATACAAGACAGCAAATTCAAGCAGCGAAAGAACACATTGAGAATGCATTTCACAAACAGATAAAAGAAGAAGTTAAGCATCTTTATCAGGAGATAGAGATTATAAAAAATAATCAAACAATAATTCTAGAAATGAAGGAAACGATAAACCAAATTAAAAACTCAATTGAGAGTATCACTAACAGAGTGGAGCAAGTAGAAACCAGAACATCAGATAATGAAGACAAAATATACCATCTTGAAAAGAGTCTAGCCAACTCAGAAAGGCTGGTAAAAAATCACGAGAAAAACATCCAAGAATTATGGGATAACATTAAGAAACCAAACTTACGAGTCATCGGGATAGAAGAAGGTACAGAGATTCAAACCAAGGGAATGAGAAACTTGCTGAATGAAATAATTACAGAAAACTTTCCAGAAATAAAAAAGGAAACAGATATACAAATTGAAGATGCATACAGGACACCGAGCACACAAAATCACAGTAGACCAACGCCAAGACACATTGTTATGAAGATATCCAATATACAGAACAAAGAGAAAATATTAAAAGCTACAAGAGAAAGGAGACAGATTACATTTAGGGGTAAACCAATACGGTTAACCACGGATTTTTCATCACAGACACTGAAAGCAAGAAGGTCCTGGAACAATGTATTTCAAACACTGAAAGACAATGGATGCCAACCAAGAATTCTGTATCCAGCAAAATTAAGCTTCAGGTATGACAACGAAATAAAAATCTTTCATGATAAACAAAAGTTAAAAGAATTTGCAGCCAGAAAACCAGCATTGCAAAGCATTTTGAGCAAAACACTACACGAGGAAGAAATGAAAAACAATAACCAAAACCATCAGTGGGAAGTGCCTCAGTAAAAACAGAGGGCAAGGGGAAAGACAATCATGGGGAAACAAACTAAAATTTTTTTAAAAAAAGGATAAACAATCAAACATGGATGGAAGTTCAAACCACATATCAATAGTAACTCTGAATGTTAATGGCTTAAACTCTCCAATAAAGCGACATAGGCTGGTATCATGGATTAAAAAAACAAATCCAACAATATGCTGCCTCCAGGAGACACATCTGATTGGAAAAGACATACACAGGCTGAAGGTGAAAGGATGGGAAAAAATATACCACGCACATGGTCCTCGTAAGCAAGCAGGGGTGGCCATCCTCATATCGAATAAAATCGACTTCAAGACTAAGTTAATCAAAAGGGATAAAGAAGGTCATTATATACTGTTAAAAGGAACCATTCACCAACAAGACATAACAATTATCAATATTTACGCACCAAATAATGGTGCTGCGACATTCACAAAACAAATTCTCCTCAAATTCAAGAATCAAATAGACCACAACACAATAATTATGGGCGACTTCAACACACCTCTCTCACCATTGGACAGATCCTCCAAACAAAAGTTAAATAAAGAAACTATAGAACTCAATACCACAATCAATAACCTAGACTTAACTGACTTATATAGAATATATCAACCATCATCAAATGGATATACTTTCTTCTCAGCAGCACATGGATCCTTCTCAAAAATAGACCATATATTATGCCATAGGGCAACCCTCAGTAAATATAAAGGGGTGGAGATAATACCATGCATTTTATCTGATCATAATGGAATGAAACTGGAAATCAATGATAAAAGAAGGAAGGAAAAATCCTACATCACATGGAAAATGAACAATATGTTACTGAATGATCAATGGGTTACAGAAGACATAAAGGAGGAAATCAAAAAAGTCTTAGAGATAAACGAAAATACAGACACAACATATCGGAATCTATGGGACACAATGAAAGCAGTTTTAAGAGGAAAGTTCATCGCCTGGTGGTCATTCCTCAAAAAAAGAAGAAACCAACAAATAAATGAGCTCACACTCCAACTCAAAGCCCTAGAAAAGGAAGAGCAAAACAACAGCAAATGTAGCAGAAGGCAAGAAATAATTAAAATCAGAGTGGAAATTAATGAAATTGAAACAAAAGAAACTATTGAAAAAATTAACAAAACTAAAAGTTGGTTCTTCGAAAAAATAAATAAGATCGACAGACCTTTAGCCATGCTAACGAAGAGAAGAAGAGAGAGAACTCAAATTACTAACATACGGGATGAAAAAGGCAATATCACAACAGATGCTACAGAAATACAGAAGACAATTAGAAATTATTTTGAAAACCTATATTCCAACAAAATAGAAGATAGTGAAGACATCGATAAATTTCTTAAGTCATATGATTTGCCCAGACTGAGTCAGGAGGATATAGACAATCTGAACAGACCAATATCAATAGATGAAATTGAAGAAGCCATCAAAAGACTACCAACCAAGAAAAGCTCAGGACCGGATGGGTATACAGCGGAGTTTTACAAAACCTTTAAAGAAGAATTAATACCAATACTTTTCAAGTTATTTCAGGAAATAGAAAAAGAGGGAGCTCTTCCAAATTCATTCTATGAGGCCAACATCACCCTGATCCCGAAACCAGACAAAGACACCTCAAAGAAAGAAAACTACAGACCAATATCTCTAATGAACCTAGATGCAAAAATCCTCAATAAAATTCTGGCGAATCGAATACAAAAACACATAAAAAATTGTGCACCATGACCAAGTAGGATTCATCCCTGGGATGCAAGGATGGTTCAACATACGGAAATCAATAAATGTTATTCACCACATCAATAGACTTAAAGATAAGAACCATATGATCATCTCGATAGATGCAGAGAAAGCATTCGACAAAGTACAGCATCCCTTTATGTTCAAAACATTAGAAAAACTAGGGATAACAGGAACTTACCTTGACATTGTAAAAGCTATCTATGTTAAGCCTCAGGCTAGCATCATTCTGAATGGACAAAAGTTGAAGGCATTCCCTCTAAAATCTGGAACAAGACAGGGATGCCCTCTATCTCCACTTCTATTCAACATAGTTCTCGAAACACTGGCCAGAGCAATTAGACAGACGAAAGAAATTAAAGGCATAAAAATTGGAAAAGAAGAACTTAAATTATCACTATTTGCAGATGACATGATTCTATACCTAGAAGACCCAAAAGGGTCTACAAAGAAACTACTAGAACTAATAAATGAATTCAGCAAAGTGGCAGGATATAAAATCAACACGCATAAATCAAAGGCATTTCTGTATATCAGCAACAAAACTTCTGAAATGGAAATGAGGAAAAACACTCCATTCACAATATCCTCAAAAAAAATAAGATACTTGGGAATCAACCTAACAAAAGAGGTGAAAGATTTATACAATGAAAACTACAGAACCCTAAAGAGAGAAGTAGAAGAAGATCTTAGAAGATGGAAAAATATACCCTGTTCATGGATAGGCAGAACTAACATCTTCAAAATGGCGATATTACCAAAAGTTCTCTATAGATTTAATGCAATGCCAATCAAAATCCCAACGGCATTTCTTGTAGAAATAGATAAAGCAATCATGAAATTCATATGGAAAAATAAAAGACCCAGAATAGCAAAAGCAATTCTAAGCAGAAAGAGTGAATCAGGCGGTATAGCGATACCAGATTTCAAACTATATTACAGAGCAATAGTGACAAAAACAGCATGGTACTGGTACCAAAACAGGCGGGTGGACCAATGGTATAAAATAGAGGACACAGAGACTAACCCACAAAGTTACAACTATCTTATATTTGATAAAGGGGCTATAAGCATGCAATGGAGGAAGGATAGCATCTTCAACAAATGGTGTTGGGAAAACTGGAAATCCATATGCAACAAAATGAAACTGAATCCCTTTCTCTCGCCATGCACAAAAGTTAACTCAAAATGGATCAAGGAGCTTGATATCAAATCAGAAACTCTGCGTCTGATAGAAGATAAAGTTGGCTCCGATCTACAGATTGTGGGGTCGGGCTCCAAATTCCTTAATAGGACACCCATAGCACAAGAGTTAACAACTAGAATCAACAAATGGGACTTAATTAAACTTAAAAGTTTTTTTTCAGCAAAAGAAACAATAAGAGAGGTAAATAGGGAGCCTACATCCTGGGAACTAATTTTTACGCCTCACACTTCAGATAGAGCCCTAATATCCAGAGTATACAAAGAACTCAAAAAATTAGACAATAAGATAACAAATAACCCAATCAACAAATGGGCCAAGGACCTGAACAGACACGTCTCAGAGGAGGATATACAATCAATCAACAAGTACATGAAAAAATGCTCTCCATCTCTAGCAGTCAGAGAAATGCAAATCAAAACCACCCTAAGATACCACCTCACTCCAGTAAGATTGGCAGCCACTATGAAGTCAAACAACAACAAGTGCTGGCGAGGATGTGGGGAAAAGGGTACACTTGTACATTGTTGGTGGGACTGCAAATTGGTGCAACCAATTTGGAAAGCAGTATGGAGATTTCTTGGAAAGCTGGGAATGGAACTACCATTTGATCCAGCTATTCCCCTTCTGGGTCTATTCCCTAAAGACCTAAAAACAGCATCCTACAGGGACACTGCTACATCGATGTTCATAGCAGTACAATTCACAATAGCAAGACTGTGGAACCAACCTAGATGCCCTTCAATAGACGAATGGATTAAAAAAATGTGGCATTCAAGGACCTGAACAGACACTTCTCAGAGGAGGATATACAATCAATCAACAAGTACATGAAAAAATGCTCACCATCTCTAGCAGTCAGAGAAATGCAAATCAAAACCACACTAAGATACCATCTCACCCCAGTAAGATTGGCAGCCACTATGAAGTCAAACAACAACAAGTGCTGGCGAGGATGTGGAGAAAAGGGTACACTTGTACATTGCTGGTGGGACTGCAAATTGGTGCGGCCAATTTGGAAAGCAGTTTGGAGATTCCTGGGAAAGCTGGGAATGGAACCACCATTTGACCCGGCTATTGCCCTTCTCGGACTATTCCCTGAAGACCTTAAAAGAGCATGCTACAGGGACACTGCCACATCGATGTTCATAGCAGCACAATTCACAATAGCTAGACTGTGGAACCAACCCAGATGCCCTTCAATAGATGAATGGATTAAAAAAATGTGGCATCTATACACAATGGAGTACTATGCAGCAATAAAAAATGACAAAATCATAGAATTTTCAGGGAAATGGATGGCATTAGAGCAGATTATGCTTAGTGAAGCTAGCCAAACCCTAAAAAACAAATACCAAATGTCTTCTTTGATATAATGAGAGCAAGTATGAACAGAGCAGAGAGGAAGAGTAGGAAGAAAAGAGTAACATTAAACAGAGACTTGAGATGGGAGGGAAAGGGAGAGAAAAGGGAAATTGCATGGAAATGAAGGGAGACCCTCATTGCTAAACAAAATTACATATAAGAGGTTGTGAGGGGAATGGGAAAATAAACAAAGAGAGAAATGAATTACAGTAGATGGGGTAGAGAGAGAAGAGGGGAGGGGAGGGGAGGGGGGATAGTAGGGGATAGGAAAGGTAGCAGAATACAACAATTACTATTAGTGCATTATGTAAAATTGTGGATGTGTAACTGACGTGATTCTGCAATCTGCATTTGGGGTAAAATTGGGAGTTCATAACCCACTTCAATCTAATGTATGAAATATAATATGTCAAGAGCTTTGTAATGTTGTGAACAACCAATAAAAAAATGTAAAAAATAAATAAATTAAAAAAAAAATAAACTAGCTTCTCAAAATAGGCAAACAGTTCAACATTGTAAATATACCTTAAAGATAATACTAATCACTTGAGCACACCACACAAATAAACAAAACTGGCAGAGCAGACACTTCTCCAACTAAACAAAAGCTTTTTATCCAAAGAAAATATAATTATCTTGTCAGATTTGACATGAAATTACATTGTTCTCACTAAAAGTTACCCAAAATAATTTTATTGAAAGAAAAAAGATTTTCTGCACTATTGGTAAATAAAATCTAGATGTATTTAAAATTGTCATTTATTTCATCTCTATCTTATCCTTGAATTTATTATGCATGTACTTTATAGTATACAAACTATATTAGTGTATATAATTTGTGAATGAATAAATATAGATATAGTGAGGGTATATGCTAAGAATTTTATGTGAAATTCTTAAAATTCAGAAACAGAAAATGATTCAATTCTTAAAGTACTGAGATAAACATCTTTGTAGACATGGCCACGTTAGCCAACTGTTTCTGAATAGTAGAGGGATGATCGGATCAAAGGATGTGATCATTTTTAAGACTTTTGATAAATATGACCAAATTGCTTTCCAAAAAGCATTGTGCCAATTTGCTCTCTTGAGGGCAATATGGGGAAAGTCCTTTTTAAAATTTTGTCTTTTCAATTTTAGAATCATCAGTTTTTATAATCTTAATGGATTTCATAGGCTAAAAATGATCATTTTCTTTCAGGACTTATTTTCTTGAGTATGATGCAATAATCCCCATCACTTCCAACAGGGGTTGAATATTTTTTAGTCAGTGCCTTTGGGTATTGGTTGGGAGGACACTCAAACTGAACTTAAGAAGGATCTAAAAACGAATTATGAGAAGAGAAACCAAAGGCTATCTATTATTCCTTTTTTTGTGTGTGTTTAGGCACAGGTGTTTCTTAAAACACAAGGAAAAATGAGTATTAGACATCACTTAAAATATAGCTACAGGACACAAAAGAATGAAGAGGAGCTGGGTATGGTGGTGCATGCCTGGAATCTCAGAGGCTCAGGAGGCCTCAACAACTTAGCAAGATCCTAAGCAACTTAGTGAGGCAAGTCTCAAAAAAAAAAAAAAAAATAGGGCTGGGATGTGTCTTAGTGGTAAATGTCCCTGGGTTCAATCACTGATCACTGGTACAAAAAAAAAAAAAAGAAAGAAAGAAAAGAAAAGGAGCTCCTTCTTGTAGCATACACAAAAATTAACTCAAAATGGATCACAGACCTGAATGCTAAAAGCCAAAATGATAAACCTCCTAGAAGAAACCTAAAAGTAAATCTCTATGACACAGGGTTAGACAAAGACTTCTTAGATAGGATACCAAATGTACAAGTGATAAGGGTTGGGGTTGTAGCTCAGTGGTAGAGTGCTTACCTAGCATGTGGTAGGCCCTGGGTTCACTCCCCAGCCCTGCAAAAAAGAAACAACAACAACACAACACACACATATGAGTAACAATAGGAAAAATAGATAAATTGTACTTTCTTAAATGTCTTTTAAAAGTTTAAAACAGCCTGTAAAATGGGGGAAAGATTTGCAAACCGTGAATCTGATAACAGGGACTTGCATCTGGAATATATAAAGAAATCCTAGAACTCAATGATAAGAGAATAAGTCAATTAAAAATTGGCAAAGGGTCAGAATTAGATATAAAAATGATCAATAAGCACAGGAAAGACACTCAACATCATTAATCATTAGGGGAATGCAAATCAAAACCATAATGGTGGTTGGGGGCATAGCTCCATGGTAGAGTGCTTGCCTAGCATGTGCCAGACTCTGAATTCAATATTCAGCACTGCAAACAACAACAAACCAACCCCACAATGACTCACCATTTCATACCCACTAGGATGGCAATAATCGAAAAGACAGATAAAGACAAGTATTGGTAAGTATGTGGAGAAATTAGAACACTAATACGTCATGTAATTTTAAATGTAAATCAGTATATTCACTTTATAAAAGAGTTTGGAAATTCCACAAAATGTTAAAAATAAAATTACTTTATGACCTAGCAATCTCACTCCCTTAGGATTATGCCCAAGAGAAATGAAAACATATGTCCACACAAAAAAACGTGTACATAAATCTTCATTTCATCATTATTCACAATATCCAAAAGGTGTAAATAAGTGGGGTATGGTGACACACACACACCTGTAATCCCACTGACTCCATAGGCAGAGGCAGGAGCCTGATCACAAGTTCAAGGCCAAACTCAGCAACATAAAGATTCCCTGTCTCAAAATTAAAAAAAAAAAAAAATAGAAAAGACTGGGGTTGTAGCTCAGCGGCAGAGCTCCCCTGGGTTTAATCTCCAGTACTGCTAAATATCAAATAAAGTGTAAATAATGCAAATATTTATCAACTGACTAATGGGTAAATAAAATACAGTATATTTATGTAGTGAAATATTACTGGACAATTAAAAAGGAATGAAATAGGGCTGGGAATGTGGCTCAAGCGGTAGCGCGCTGGCCTGGCATGCGTGCGGCCCGGGTTCAATCCTCAACACCACATACAAAGATGTTGTATCTGCCGAAAACTAAAAAATAAATATTAAAATTCTCTCTCTCTCTCTCTATCTCTCTCTCTCTCTCTCTCTCTCTCTCTCTTTAAAAAAAAAAAGGAGCAGAATATGTCACAACATGGATGAAACTTGAAAATTTTATGCTAAGTGAAAGAAACCAGTGACCAAAGGGCACATATTATAATGGTTCTATTTATATGGAATGTCCAGAATAGGTAAATTCATAGACACCAAATATGTCTTAGTGGATGCCTAGGTTGACGGAATTGAGGCAGGATGTAGAGAATTTCGAGAAGTGCCTGCTAAAGAGGATGAAGTTTCTTTTGGGGGTAATTGTAATGTTTATGGTGGTGATAGTTGCACAAGCATTCATATACTCAACACCATTGAATTACCTTAAATGTGTTTATTGTAGGGTGTGTACATTATATTTCAGTAAAGCTTTTAAAAATATGGTTACATTAAGAATGTCTCTGTTGCTGGGTGTGGTGGCGCACGCCTGTAATCCCAGTGGCTCTGGAGGCTGAGACAGGAGGATTGCAAATTCAAAGCCAGCCTCAGAAAAGTGAGGTTTAGCAAGTCAGTGAGAACCTGTCTCTAAACAAAATACAAAATAGAGTTGGGGATGTGGCTCAGTGGTCAAGTGCTCCTCAGTTCATTCCCTGGTACCCTATCCCCCAAAAAGAAAAGAAAAGGGAAAAAAAAAGAATGTCTGTGTTATAGACATTTCCTCTTTGTATTCTACTATTGTTAACATTTGATTTTTTATTTGAAAAAAAAAAGTATGTGCTGTAGTTGGAAATGCCCTTTTGATTTATTATGTTCTGCCTCTGCTAATTATGAAGTGTTATTATTAATAAAAATTAATTATATTGCCTACTTTGACTAGCTGCCATTAGACAACGCTTGAGATTGGATGGAACTTATTCCTTTTCTCCGTGTGAAGCATAACTTTCTGAACAGAGTAAGCTTTTTCTCACTTAGAATAGGGAAGCATAGATATTCAATTTTAGTAAAATAATCTTACAGGCTATCTGTGGGGACCTTTTTGATGTGAAATTAAATTGTGGCACAGACAGAGATTTTATTACATTTACATGGACCCATAAAATAACTTTTATGGTTCCCAGTGGTGCAAATCCTCCTTAATTTTGTTAATTATTTTCCCCCAGTTATCCTTAGCCATGTCTGCTAATTCAGTATTGATCTTGATACTAAGATATGTTATGGTCTTAGAAATTCACTTGAGTCCCTACTGAATGAAAAGAACTAAGGAAGCAGATCTTACCCGAGGTAATGTTTTGGATAGATTCCAATTAATATTATAGCTGAGGATGACAATGTCTTTCCATCCAGTGTTCTGACTTGCTGTTCAGAGATGGGCTCATAACCCAGAGCAGAGTGTTAGAGCATGTTCCAGAAAAATCTGAGGAGGAAATAGTCTTCCTTTCTGTTCGACTTCTCTGGGTATTTCCATCATTCTCATTACGTATGCCCTCTGACCATCATTTCAAGGTCTTCAGACTGGACATGGAAATGATCTATTATTCTGATTGTTTCTACTCTTTTTTTGCGTTAGTCCTGCCCAGTTTGCCTATTCTCACTTTAACTGGAATGTTCTGAGGAAAAATTTTCAATTAGTTGTTCTTAACTCTAGTAAGAGTTAAGAAGTTAACTAGTAAGAGAACCTATGACTATCAGTAGTTATACCTCTGGTGTTTGAAAGATTTGCTTAGAAAAAAAAAAAGCATCAAGAACATGTTCAAGGTTATC
The DNA here is from genome assembly GCF_964194105.1 of Spermophilus citellus. Lineage (NCBI taxonomy): Eukaryota > Metazoa > Chordata > Mammalia > Rodentia > Sciuridae > Spermophilus > Spermophilus citellus. Next base: position 224,764,744 of record NC_138182.1, on the reverse strand, counting down.
TTCCCATTCTCAGTTGCCTTTAGCTATGCTTTCTAATGGAGAAGGGCCTAGCTACCACTACCATAATAGAAACAGGGTATAAGCCTCAGCCCAGAGGAGTGACTATTGCTGATGGACTTTACTGATTGATCACTTTACCATGCATTTATTGAATACCTACTATATACAAAGCATTAAATTGAAATTAGTTGGGTTTTTTTTTTCAAACTAAAACTTCAATATACCTTCAATTTCTGAGTCATTCAATTAATTCCAACATGTTAAAGGACTTTCTGTTTTATGCTACATGATTATATAACATAGGCCTCTTGTGAATCTTAGTTCTTTCATTAACTTACCTCATTTAACTTATTAGGTACCCATTTATAGCTTTGTAAAATGTACTGTACTTAAAAGTTATAACTGAAGCCGTTTGAAATATTTTAGAGTTCATTCTTTTAATTAAAATTAAGCTAATTCCTCCTTCCTCCAGTCTATATTCTGAAATATTGAGGTTATGCTAGTTAGGTTCTTTTGTCTTGTTTCTTTTTATATTGTATTATCAGTTCTCAAACACACTCTATTCATAGCCTCAGATACTGGTTGATGGTGGGAGCAATTAACCTGTTTATATTGCCTCCTCTCCCCCAATTACAAAAATAGGTGTGTGTGTGTGTGTGTGCGCGTGCACGCGGGCATGTGTGAACAGGTGGAGGGTCAGCAGTGATGGAAGTATATGGTCCTGACAGAAGCCAGACCTGGGCAATCTGTGAAGTGAGCAAAATTACCTCTGCCCTGTTTCCCTCCGAGGTGAGACCCTCTATTTTTCCACTTCAGTCACAGTTGCTCCCTTCCTTTATCCTCCTATTAAATTGTTTCAAATTCTGCATTCATGTAAAAATCATACAAAACACTTTTAAGATTAATTTGCATGTTTATTTTTCAAGCTAATTTTTAGATCTCTTGATGCTTAATAAACTACCCCTATACTTAGTGATTTAAAGCAATAATTTATTATTATTATTATTATTTTTACAGTTCTTCAATCTGGGACAGGCTCAGCTCCATGTGGTGTCTGAGGGGCTGATGTTTTAAGATGGCATCTTCATTTATCCATGGTTGATGGTGGAAGCAATTAGCCTGTCTCCACAGAATGGCTAGAGGACTAAGGGTAGACAGCATTTCTCTCTCCACATGGCCTTTCTATGGTGGCTAGCTTGGCTTCCTCACAGTGGTGATCTGAGGGTAATTGGACTTCTTACTTGGTAGCTGGCTTCTAATAGAAAGAAGCAGAAACTGCCAGTCCTTTTAAAGGCTAAAGAACACTGCCACCAATATATATCACAGTGCCAGTCCAGATTCAAAGGGAAGAGAAAAACTCTCTCTTTTGATATGAAAGTTGGCTACCTGGTACTGGGAGGAAGGAACTGGGAAGAGTTATGGTACAAAATTCAAACAGTACTGAGCAACAGTGTGAAGTAGGTCTTTGGACAACCTGGTCCTTGAGACACTCAGGTACAATTGTTATTAGGCTTGGGAGTATCTTTCCAAGGTCTTCTATATGTAAACAAACATGCTTTATACATGTTTTATATGTATTTCTTACATCAATGAAATATAGTTATATAGTATATAACACTACAGAACAAGCCGTGTGTAATTTTATCCCAATGTTGCCTACACTATAATTTCTATGCTTTGCTTTTCTCATTTAATCATATATCTGGAGGTTTCTTTGTAATGGATATATATATATATATATATATATATATATATATATATATATATATATATAGTTTCTGATCTCTTGTTATTACCAACATTGCTTCAGTAAATATCACTGTTTATGTATGTATATATTTTCATATGATGTATATGCATATATATGTGTGGGCATATAGATTAATATAGATATTTCAAAATTGTAAGTCCCCATTCTGACTGGAGTGAGATGAAATCTTAGAGTAATTTTGATTTGCATTTCTCTAATTGCTAGAGATGTTGAATTTTTTTCATATATTTGTTGATTGATTACATATCATCTTCTGAGAAGTATATGTTCAATTCCTTAGCCCATTTATTGATTGGATTATTTGTTTTTTTGGTGTTAAGATTTTTGAGTTCTTTATATATCCTAGAGACTAGTAATCTATCTGATGTTTGTGTGTAAAAAAATTTCTCCCATCTGAATATTACCCAGCATTAAAAGAGAATAAAATCATGGCATTTGTAGGTAAATGGATGGAGTTGGAGAATATAATGCTAAGTGAAGTAAGCCAATCCCAAAAAACCAAATGCTGAAGGTCTTCTCTGATATAAGGATGCTGATTCATAAATAGGATAAGGGGGAGTATGGGAGGAATAGACAAACTTTAGATAGGGCAAAGGGGAGGGAAAGGAAGAGAGTGGGCATGGGGATAGGAAAGACGGTGGAATGAGATGCACATCACTATCCTAAGTACATGCATGAAAACACGAATAGTGTGACTCTATTTTGTGTTTAACCAGAGACATGAAAAACTGTGCTCTATTTGTGTAATACGAATTGAATTGCATTCTGCTGTCATATATAACAAATTAGGATAAATAAAATAAAAAATATTTTTAAAAATCCTAAAAAAGAAAACTTCCTGTGAGAAAAATCACTGGGCCAAATAATATGTACATGTATAGTGTTATGAAATCAACAAATGTAAAACAGGGAGGGACCTCTAAGTCGGTGGTTCTCAACTGGGGAGGGTGTGGGTGTGGGTGCAGAAAGTTTTGTTTTCCATATCTGCTCCCTCTTGCCTCCAGGAAACTCTAGTTCCATCCAAAAATGGCTATAATAACACCCTCCTTGTTTCACTAAATGTGAACTACTCTTCTAGACTAACTGCCTCCTTCAGGAGCTGAGGATGTAACAGGTGACCCTTTGGTGCTCCATCACACTGTGCACAAACTGGTTTTTTCCCCATGAGTGAGCCCATGAATGGCACAGCAGGACCACTTTGATGTAGACCAAGTTTGCCCAATGGGGTAACCTGTTGTGAGGGTCAGCTGTCCATTACTATCACAAATACATGACATAAGTAACTTATAAAGAGAAAGGGGTTACTTTGGCTCAGTGTTATAGGTCCATGACCCATTGGCTCTATGGATTTGGCCTGGGGTGATATAGTGGGAGCATATGGTGAAACAAAACTGTTTGCCTCACAGCCAGGAAGCAAAAGAAAGAGGACAAGGAAGGGGCTGGGATCAATTAATCCCTTTTGAGACATATCCCCAATGACTTGAAGACCTCCCACAAGCTACAGCTTATAAAGTTTCATCACTTCCCAATAGGGCCTCTCTTGAGACCAAGATTAAACACATGGGCCTTTGGAGGACACACAAGATCTAAACTATAGCACCTGCAAACCACTAAACCCCAAAGATCCCTTCCTATGCAAAACAAAAAATCTCTCATCATGCATGGCTGGGAGCATTGGCAAGTTACAGTCAAGATGGGCAAACGAAGACTCAAAGGAACCCTTCTCCCAAGAAAACTACTTCAGATTGTTAAAATGAAAAGAATGAGTTTAACCATCTGCTTCCTAAATTTATTTGAACATAGCATCCTGTTTTTGTGATGCCTGTTTTGCTAACTGCCTACGGATCTAAGTTTTATGAGAAACATTCTTTGGAAAATTATGGTAGAGAACAAAGGTCCCTGGACTGGAAGACTGGGTCCACTTCCAACAAACTGCACTATGTTGGACAAGTCAAAAGTCATTTCTGGGTCCTGAGCATTTTTTATATATTTATTCATTCCTTTGAATTTTTATTAGTCTGTCCTTTTACCCTGTATATGCTAGGAGGAGGATTTTTTAGCTTGAGTATTTTTTGCTCCCACTACTCATCACCCTGACCACCCCTTCCCAATGCACCCCCACTTTCAGGTAAGACAAAAAAGCTGCAGATTCTGTAGGAACCAGACTGACCTCAGACACATACACATCAGGAGATGAAATACATCTATGTCTGTGTCTTCATCACTTCTTTTCTGAATAGGCCATAAACAAATTTTGTGCTCAGGGAAAAATGATCTGGTATTCTATAATCAAATTCTTATAACCTTTGCAAATGAGAACAGATCTTCCAGCCAGGTGTGGTGTGATTTGTTTTGACTCTTTACTGCCTCCAACTGAGATGTTTTACATATACTAATCTAAAGACAATGAATCCTGAGCTGATTCCACGAGTATAAGTTATTCCAGACCTGAAATGTGGGGGCTGCTATGTGTCAGAACACACAGATGCATAGGCAACCAAGAGCTATCAAGCTAAATATCTTTTTTTATTAATCGAAGCTTCAGAGGTAAAATCTCCTTCTCAGAGACATCAAGCTGATTTGTGACACTCTCCATACACCTTTAGATTCACAAGCCAATGAGTATATCACACCAATCTCTCGTTTTCTCATCAGTGGCAAACATAAAACACACGTAATCTTCATTTTCCTCAGATGTTTCAATTAACTGTGAAAACCCTTTGGCTTATATAATATAGCACTTGTGAGTATTTCATCTCCTTTCAGTTGAAGCATCAACTAGAACACACACTCAAAATCTTGTTACCTATCTTTTAGGAATTTATACAATTAAATAGTAGAGCTGTCTTATTAAAGACAATGAACTATAAGGACGCCTGAGATCTGTCTTTTGTTATCTTCTCAGGTGTCTGATTCATGGTTTAGAAAACCAGGTCTGTTTTTATACTCACCAGGAACACAGAGGCCTAAAAAGAAGACATCCAAACACATTTATTTACTAAGAATTCACCTCTTTGCACAAATGTCTTGTCCACTTTTTTATTCTTAGTCCATGCAGCAGGTAAAGATATTTAGTGAAGTTTTCTAAATTAACACACAAGAAATATTTGGGGGCTGGAAATAATTTAGTGGCAGAGCACTTGCCTATGGTACACAAGGCCCTGGGTTGGATTCACAGCTTGGAAAAATAACCCCCCCACACACACACACACAAAACCTTTCAAAGAAGGATCCTACTTTTATAGTAATAATATACACAGAATTTTTCTTCTCTAGTGAATAATTTGAGAATACATGAACTGTAGGTTTTGTTTATTGAGCTTTGCAAATATAAAGAATCTTTACAGATTTAAATTATTAAGTTTTAAGTGGCCTCTGGAACTCATAGAAATAAAAGACACTCCATTAAATAAATTCCCATTTTGTCAGTTTGAGAGCAAACAAATGACTTTAGTTGAGGTAGATACCATTGCTTTTGCTTTAACTGGATGGATAAAATCAATTGTTATTTAAGATGTTTAAATTAAACAACTGGTTATATTAGCTAAACAATTTCTAGCATTATACAAGTAAAAAGTTAAGAAAATTGTACTGTAAAACATAACACCAATTTAAAAATGTCTTCCAGAATTCTGCATGTAATTATAGCTTAACAATTATAATTTTGTGCACAGTTTATAAATATGGCAGCCCAAACAGTAGGTGATAAATAACAATTCCAAATACTTTAAAGTCCTATAACCCTTCTAAAATCAACTGTGATGGAGCAGTGAGAGGTGCCACCCTCCTTTGCTGTCTTTATGAAGATGTAATTCTGTTACAATTATTTAATCCCAAAGGCATTATTACACCTGTTCAGCAGTTTTCATCCACTCACTAAAATGATGTACAACTCCGCTGTGATAAATTTCAGAGTGATTTTTTTATTAAAGTTTCTTTAAAAGTATTATAGCTGGAGACCGATGAATTTAAATAAATGTTTGGAGAAACGACATAATTATGGAAGAATGTGTTGTCTCAGAATTTGCTTTCATCAGCCTGAACTGTGCATAACCTCGAGACATGATTAAAGAATTTTTTTTGAATCACTTAAATCATTCAGATCAGATTAAAGGATAATAGATTCATAGAGTGTTAGCACTGGAAGAGACCTTAGAGAACATCTAGTTCAGTGGCTCTCAAAACTTGGCATGAATTTTGAGAATCACCTGCAGGGCTTGTTAAAACAGATCTCTAGGCTGCACTCCCAGAGGTTCGGAGTCGATAGGCATGGGTGGGGGATTTGACTCACTCACAAACTCCCAGGTGATACTGATGCTACTGTACTGGGACCTCACTTTGAGAACCACTGATCTAATTAATCTACAAATAAGGAGGCCAAGGCTCAGAAAGGTGAAGCAATTTTTCCAGGGCAAAAAATGAAAGACAGAGATCTGAAACCTGTACCCAGAGTCTACTGAGACTGGGCTTGTGTGTTAGAAACTTGCCTAACTCTCCATGCATGGTTGGGCCATGGAGAAGATAGTGTCTACAGTCATGACAACAAACAAGCATGGGGGTTTGGCAGTAACAGATATCTTTGACCACGAGGAAATAGGTGTCAGACAACAGAGTGGCAGAGCAAAGGAACTAGAAAGTCAGATTCTGTTTGAAGTTGCAAAAAAGTAAATGTTGACCATGTAGGATGTTTGTCAGAAGGTAACTACTTGGATGTTCATTAGACTCTCGGAACACTTATCCCTCCCCAACAAAACCACTATTTCTCATTTCCAGAAAGGACTCACTTTTATCTAGGCTAAAGATCAAGACTTGGAAGTCATTCTATTTCCTTTTTTTCTCATGTTTAATCATTTCCCTGTTATGGTTCAGATCTGGAATGTCCACCAAAGTCTTGTGTACTGAAGTCTTGGTCCAGCAAGGTCCAGCAAGGATTTGGGGAAGTGACTGAACCAGGGATGCCTCATCAGTGGATTAATCCATTGATAGGTGAATGGGCTACTGGGAGGTGGTGGACACTGAGGCATGTGGGGCAGAGTTGGAGGAAGTGAGTAACTAGGGATGGGCCCTTGGGGATTATATCTTATTCTAGGCCTCCTTTCCACCCCCCTCTCTCCTTTTGAGTTGCCTCAAGGAGAAGAGCTTTCCTGTACCATTCCCTTCTGCCATGATGTTTCTGCCTCACTATAGGACTAAAAGCAATGGAGCTAGCCAACCATGGATTAAAACCTCTGAAACTATGAGTCAAAATAAATCTTTCCTCCTTTAAGTTCTTCTTGTCAGGTATTTTGGTCACAGAGATAATAAGCTGACTCATGCACCCTCCAAAATATATCTTAGATCTATTTCCCCATTTCACAAGTTACCATCATCTCTTCAGAGTATTTCCTCTAGAGATCTCTCTGCTTCCACTCTTAGCCCTTTGTAATTCATCCACCCCCACAGGGGATTCTTTAAAATCACATTAAGTCATATTAAAACCTTCCACTGGCTTTTATGGCATTCAGCATAATATTCAAGTCTCTCCCATGGCCATGGCCCTGTAGGATCTTATCTCTTCCTTACCGGTCTGACTTTAATTCCTGTTGCTTCCTGTGTTGTTCACTAACTCCAGTCACAATTTTCTTTCTGTCCTGAACATACCAAGAATAATCCTACATAAGGGTTTTTGTACTATTTCTGCTGCTTGGAATGTTCTTCCCCGATCTTCTGCTGGTTTACCCTTAAAAGCTGTAACACTCAAGGCTTGAATGTCACCTTGGAACAAGCCCCTAATTTGACAACACACTCCCTTTCTCTGTTAAGTCAATCCATTTAATTTTCTTTTTAGCCCTCATCAATGTCTGAAATCATTCTTTTTGTTCATTTATTTATTGTTCATTCTCTTCTATCAAATATAAGCATCATTAAGTCAATATCGGATTTATTTGTCTGTTTTATCATCATAATCCTAATGTTGGAATAGTACCTGGCACATAGTAGGTACTCAATAAAATTTCTTGGATGAACAATAGAGTCTAGCTTTAGGGGCAGGGTTTGCTCCCTGGGAACTTCACTGACAAGAAGGTGGCAAAACTCATACTACCAAAAGTGCTCTACAGATTTAGTGCAATTCCTATTAAAGTTCCAGTGACATTATCCATAGAAATATAGAAAAGACAATCATGAAATCCATTTGGAAAAATAAGAAGCTCAGAATAGCTAAAGCAATCCTTAGTGAGAAAAGTAAAGCAGGAAGCATCACAACACCCAGACCTTAAACTATACTAAAGAGCAGTAGTAACAAAAACAGCATGGTATTGGCACCAAAACAGACATGAAGATCAATGAAACAGAATAGAAGATATAGAGACAAACTCATATAAATACAGTTATCTCATAGAATACAAAAACATACACTGGAGAAAGGAACAAATGGTACTGGGAAAACTGGAAATCTATATGTAGCAGAATGAAATTGAACCCCTATCTTTTCCCCTGCACAAAACTCAACTCAAAGTGGATCAAGGACCTAAGCATTAGACCAGAGACCCTGTGCCTACCAGAAGAAAATGTAGGCCCAACTCATGTCAGCTTAGGAACCGACTTCCTTAGCAAGGCTCCTAAAGTGCAAGAAGTAAAATCAGGAACCAATAACTAGAATGGTATCAAACTAAAAAGCTTCTTCACAGCAAAGGAAACAATCAAGAACATGAAGAATGATCCTACAGAATGGGAGAAAAATCTTTGCCACATGCACTTCAGCTAGAGCATAATCTCCAGGATATATAAAGAATTCAAAAAACTTAACACTAAAAAAACCGAATAACCCAACCAATAAATGGGCAAAGGAACTAAATAGGCACTTCACAGAAGAAAAAAATAAAATTGGTCAACAAATATATGAAAAAGGTGCAACATCTCTAGCAATTAGATGAATGCAAATTAAAACCACTTAGATTCCATCTCACTCCAGTCAGAATGGCAGTTATCAAGTAACAATAAATGTTGGCGAGGATGTGGGGGAAAAGGCACACTCATACATTGCTGGTGGGACTGCAAATTGGTGCAATCACTATGGAAAGCAGTTGGAGATTCCTCAGAAAACTTGGAATGGAACCACCATTTGACCCAGTTATCCCACTCTTTGGTATATACTCAAAGGACTTAAAATCAGCATACTACAGTGATGCAGCCACATCAATATTTATAGCAACTCAATCCACAATAGCTAAGCTATGGAACCAACCTAGGTGTCCTTCAAGAGATGAATGGATAAAGAAAATATAGTATATATAAACAATGAAATATTATTCAACCATAAAGAAGAATGAAATTATGGCATTTGCAGTAAATGGATGGAACTGAGACCATCATTCTAAGTGAAATAAGTCAATCCCAAAAACCCAAATGCCAAACATTCTCTCTGATATGCAGATGCTAGCCCAAATAGGAGGGGGGAGATTAGAAGTTCATTAGACTAAGGGGAAATGAAGAGAAGGGAGGGGAATGGGAATAGGAAAGAAAGTAGAATGAATCAGACATAACTCTCCTATGTTCATATATGCATACACAACCAATGAAACTCCAAATTATGTACAACCTCAAGAATGGGATCCAATGAGAATTATTATACTCCATGTATATATAATATGTCAAAATACATTCTGCTGCCATGTATATCTGTAAAGAACAATTTTTTAAAAAAAAACAGATTTGGTGAACAAAAGAGAAATCTCTTCACTAGACCTATATGATCCAATGTGCCAAGTTTCATCTTAAGAAGACGAAAACCCCACTAGCAAGCCTGGGACCTGGACTTAAAACTGTCCTAACAGCAGGGAGAACTTAGTACTAGGTAAGAAACCTAATTTGCCAAAAGTCAATTCACTGAAAGACAAATTTGCTTGTTTCTTTCAACAATTTTAGAAATTGATTATATCACTTGATTATATCATCTTACTGACATTTGAGGAATTTAAATTGTTGCTTACTACTGATGGAGATAGAGAGAAAACAGAGATGGATGGGAATAAGGAGAATTTATTTTAAATATATTCAACATGAAGAATTCTTATGAATATATAATTCAGTTCTTTATTGTTAATATATAAGTATTCAAATTCAGGATATTATATTTTACACATATGTTTATAAGAATAATACATTATAAGGAAAATAGATCTCTGAGAAAATATGTTTGATTTTGGTGGTTGCCATCTTGATTTTCTCCTTTTTGTCCGTTTTTTTCACCTTTGTCAAATAGTGGTTTCCTAATCTCGGTTCCTACATCTTTCAGTGTTCCTTTAGAATACAGTGTTTTATTAGGGTCTTGTGGTTATTTTCATCCTTAAAATGCTTAATCAAGATTATTGGAGTCCTTGTAAATGAAAGTGCTTTGTTCATAGGTTAGTCAAGAGCCAATAAAGTAAAAACAAAACAAAACAAAACAAAAAATACTTGAAAAATAGTCACTGAGTCAGATACTCTGGCTTGAGATTGGCTTCTCGGAGAGGTGACCACAGAATATGGGATCCTCAGTATACTGCCATTTTCAGAATGGCCTTGAAGAGCCTGCTGGGTAGAGATGCAGTTAGCAGCACTGCTCCTCAAACAGTGGGATCAGACCCTCTCTGATGCCATGTTTAAAGCCAACTGCCATTCAAGGTGCCAAGGCCCATGGGATGGGACAAAACTTCTCTTCACTGAGTACTGTAGAAAAGGCATTCAGGATAGAGCTGAGGTCTGTGCCTCAGAGAAATGGGCACAAAACCCCAAACTAATCCCACAGAGAATTAAACATGTCCCCAGTTCCAATGACAGATATATGCTTTCTACTCTGTGGTTATAATGAGATATACATTCATAGTGAATGTCTCATAATTCAAAGTCCACTTTGATTACATACATGACAGACTGTCTAAAAATACAGCTACTTAGGCACTATAAGGAAGGACTGTTTCAAGTTCTGCTTAGTTCTTAAAGTAAGTGAATTTTTTTTTTTCCGTTAGAAAGTCTAAATGTTCTTAGGTTCTTGCAGAGATATTTGTATGTTTGGGGTCTCTGAAATGGATTGCTGACTTGATTGATTAGGTTAGTTTTGGTTTAAGGAGAGTTTACAACTTGTCTTTCTGAACATGTCAATACTTGTGCTTTTGCCAGAGATATAAAGGGAGAAATGAAAAAAAAAAAAAAAAGATAGTGAAACTTAAACTTTGTTTGGTCTAACATGTAAAATGATTAAATGTTTACCACCATTTAAGCTGTCAGTGTACCTTTGCAGGAATGTGGTTACATCTCTGTAAAATGGGCAGAGTGAGGCTACCTGAAGAGAAAACATAGTACATATGTGTGCATTGGTGACTGGAAAAGAAAGAGAGAAACTTAGTTCACAGATGTAAACGATGGCTTGACCTGGCTTTTTGCAGGAATTTAAGAAAATGTGACTTGTTCTTCCCTCAGGTTCTGTTTTGTTTTGTTATTAGTGATGAGGGAACATGAACTCTGACCACACGTCTCAGATTGAACAAGGACAAAAGGAGCCTGTTTCTAAGGAAGGGATTTTTCACCTGAGTTTCAATGTTTTGAGAGGGATCTATGAACCTTCCAGAGTTTCCCATGAATGTGTATTTTTCTGAGGAGCAGGTCTATAACTTTCATCAGATCCTCAAAGAAATCCATGAACCATGCAGGCTAAACCTAACCCACTACTCTTGGGAATACCAGTTTGGAAAGGGGTATATATCCCCCAAAGATAAACTTAAAATAACCCTTTTTACTCTAAACTTTTTAAATTTAGATTCATCGGGACTTAGTGCTGCGGAAAGACATTTGTACCCCAAAAATGTACATAAGCCTAAGGTACTTTGGAAAGATATTCTAACAGGACAATGGAAAGGCCCGGATCCAGTGATAGTCTGGAATCGGGGCGCTGTCTGTGTTTTCCCACAGGATGAACAGCAACCGATTTGGATTCCAGAGAGATTAACTAAAACAATTTCTACAGAAAAAGAAGATGATTTGACTCAAATCCATAACAGCTGACATCCAGAGCTCCAGCTTGGCTATTCTTACATCTGCGACAGTGATTAACCAAGGTTTTTTTTTTTTCAGTATCTATTTTATTATTGCATTTTTCCACATCATAAAGTTCTATTTTATTTTTGAGCTCATACAAACCTAGGTTAATGTTTTTCTGATCAGTTTTATTTTTTGACTGTGTTTTATTTTTTATTTATTTATTTATTTATTTATTTATTTTTTTTTTTTTTTTTTTTTTGACTGTGGAGTTTTTAAACATTGCAATGGAGATTTCACCTAAGTATAGTTACAAGGCCTTTATTTACTATTGTCTTATGTGTTGTATGTTGTGTGCACACTTCTGTTTTGTGTTGTATGTCTGTATGTGTGTATGTCCATATTTCTTATATGAGGAGCGCTCATGAAAAAATGGATCCGAATTTTTTCTTTATTCACGTGATTTATATGGTTTAATTTAAATTAGGTGAACAGCTGTTTATGATTGTTGTTAAAGATGGTTAACAGATCTGTTTGTTTACTTTCACCATTCCTTTTCATTATATTTAATAATTCTGTTCAGGATAATGTCTCTTTAGCATCATTGCCAGAATTTCCATCTCCATCCCAATTCCGGTGAAGACTGAGATAAAACCAAACTACAGCTTCTATGATAGCTATCACAGTAAACTGTATAAACTGATGCATCAATGAATATAACTCAACAAGTAATGCTCAATCAAGGACTTGATTTACTTTGGGAGGAAATGGACATATTGATAGACTCCTCCAATTTGAACTGCTTGCAGAACTTGCCTGGACTATATATCAGTTGCATACATTGTAAAATATCATCTGGTGCACCGAATTGTGGTACTGCTGGCATATCTTTGCTGATGGTGTCACCAGTGATGCAATTTCCTTGCCAGCTCACCCCATGTTTATTGTGGTAATACTGGCATATCTTTGCTGATGGTGTCACCAGTGACGCAATTTTTCCAAGGAGCCATCAATTGGCTTGGTGTCGTGGCATTTCTGTATCCTCCTCCCTTCTACTAGTGATGGTCTAAAATTTGGGGGCCAACAGAGGTGAGGCAAAGAACCTCACCCCCCCACTGGCACCAAGGCAAAATTTGGGGGCCAACAGAGGTGAGGCAAGAACCTCACCCCCCCACTGGTGCATAGGCCTATCCACAAGCATGGCTGAATGCTGGACCGGTAGTCAGCGACGGGTTGCTCTGATTACAGTGGATTCAACCTAAGACAGGAAGCTGACGCCTAAAGGTCAGTTCTCCCATGACGGGTAAGAACCATATGTTAAATTGGACAACCTACCAGGCACGGTCCCTAGCCACATTGCTTGTTGCTTAATTAAACAGAAGGGGGCAGATGCTAGGAGCCACAAGCATATATACGATGTATGGCACCTTTGGTTGTAAAGTGACGCCAGCTAGCCACTGAAATGATTATGTTAAAATTTACATTCATATGCAAACTGGACTCCCGCTGTTCACCTTGGCCTGCTACCGGACTCAAGTTACGGGACTTTACGGGACTGCTGGAGAGTTTCCATTGGTTGGGGAAGGATAGTAGGAGGGAATTCCGGAGGAGGTCGGAGGAGACGGGGGGTTCCGGGACGCGGGTTCCGGTCGGACACCCTCGTGGGAGGACCGGTTTTTGACTTGCTGGCGCTGAGAGTGTTAGCGGCTTTTTCAAAATAAAGTTTTGTTCCTGCTTGATTGGCTCGTGATTCTGTGCCCAGCCAAGACTGCGGCATTTGGCGGCCCGTACGGGGAACGCCTGAAGCTTAGAGGTGAGTAAATTGCTCGCCCCTGAGGGAAGGCGACAGGATGGATGACCTTCTCAGAAAACAATGTGTTCTTGTTTTGATTTATTTTGTTTTCATTTCGAGCTCCCTAGCCCTAGAATTTTCTCAGGCGAACTGGAAAAAATGGTTGGCTCAAGGTTTGAAGTTATTCAGCCCTGAGAAAGAGAAAATTGATACAACCATTGTCTGCTCCGTCTTTGTTTCATTCTGCTTCGGCTTTGTTTTATCCTACCTTATTGGGTTAGGTTATAGTAGATTAGAATCCAATAAAAAACAAACCGAAAAACTGTTAAGTAAATTGTTAGAGGTCCAGACTATGGTAGAAAAAACGCTAGGTCAAGCAAAAGAGAAGGTCTCTCAAGCTAGTCAGACAGAGGAGAATTTAAAGAAAGCAAGCTTAGAGGACAAGCAGCCATCAGGTGGAGAATTACAACAGGAGGTTGCTACCAACTCCGTTCTATCACCAGAGGGCGTAACTCAGCCAACAGCTCCATCTACCGCTGAGCGGCCCTCAACTACCGTAGTTGATGGACGGAATTCTGAGGCAGGACCCCAAAGATTAGCATGCCCTGTACTTGAGCAGGCAGGAGGGCAACGAATTCACCGTGCTTTAGATTTCAAAACAATAAAGCAATTAAAGGAGGCTGTAACGACCTATGGGCCGCAAGCTCCCTTCACAATAAGCATGGTTGAATCTGTTACCAACTTGGACATGACACCAGCAGATTGGGCTAACATGTGTCGATCTGTGCTAAACGGAGGACAATATTTGTTATGGAAGGTTGCCAATGAGGAATTTTGCATGGAGACAGCTAGGCGAAATGCAGAAGCTGGGTACCCTCAAAGAAATATGGACATGCTTTTGGGGAAGGGACCTTATGAGGGTCAAAGACAACAAATTGAATATGACCCTGGTGTGTACGCACAAATTGCTGTAGATGCAGTTAGGGCATGGAAAACTTTACAGGGGCATGGAGACTTACAAGGTCAATTATCTAAGGTAATACAAGGAACTAATGAACCTTATGCTGAATTTGTAGATAGACTTATTCAGTCAGCCTCTAGGATATTTGGAAATACAGAACAGGTAATGCCATTTATAAAACAACTGGCTTATGACCAAGCAAATCGTTGCTGCAGAGAGGTCATTAGACCATGGAGACATGAGGATTTAAACACATATATTAAATTATGTAGAGACATTAATGAACAGGGGCAAGTCTTAGCAGCAGTACAACAGGCTTTAGATGCCAGGCCAAGAACATGCTATAATTGTAATCAAACAGGACATTTTAAAAGGAGTTGCCCCATAAGAGGAGGGTTTAACAAAGCTGGATATCAAAGGAATAGAATACCAGGTATTTGCCCACGATGCCGTAGAGGGAGACATTGGGCTAATGAATGCCGTTCTCAAACCACCATAGAGGGTATTCCGTTATCAAAAAACGAACAAGGACCAAGTGTTTACCCACGATATCGTGGAGAAAGGTATCAAGCTCCATTGCCAAAAAACGGACTAGAGGGCCCAATGCCCCGGGGCCCCAAACCACAAATATATGGGGCAATGGAGGAACCCAACAGCCCCATCAAGGTAGTGCCCAGGACGCATTATCCATTAAATCCCTCATCAGACAAACTAGAGGGAGCGCAGGGCTGGACATCTGCGCCTCTGCCAGAGCAGTACTAACCCCAGAGATGGGAATTCAAATCATTCCCACAGGAGTAAAAGGACCTCTTCCCCAGGGAACAGTAGGCTTATTATTGGGACGCAGTTCTTCTACACTAAAAGGACTTATGATAAGTCCTGGGGTAATTGATCCCGATTATGAAGGTGAAATAAAAATTATAGCTAGTTCTCCAAGAGGTATATCAGTAATTTCACCAGGAGATAGAATAGCACAGTTATTAATAATACCCAGCCTGCATGATAAATTTTCCAGTTGTAATGTAGAAAGAGGTTCCAAGGGATTAGGCTCCACAGGTGTAGATTGGGCTATGCTGTCTTTGAATTTAGATTCTCGCCCAATGCTAAAATTAAATATTCAAGGACATGACTTTAATGGGCTGCTGGACACAGGAGCTGACCTTAGTGTCATCTCTCGTCAAGAATGGCCAAAATATTGGCCATTACAACAAGCCACTCAAACGCTTCGAGGCCTAGGAGTGGCAACAAATCCCCATAGAAGTGCTATGGTATTAGATTGGAGGGATCCTGAAGGATGTGAAGGAACTATACAGCCCTATGTATTGGATCATCTTCCTGTAAATTTATGGGGACGAGATGTCCTAGATCAATTAGGATTGACATTAACAAATAACATCAATCCTAACGCGCCCACGACTAGGGCTAAACAAGACTTTAGGAAAGAAAAAAGATTAAGAGAACAAGAACAAGGTATGACAGCACCTATTCAAATAGATCAAGAAATAAATAGACATGAATTGGGTTTTCAGAAAGGGCCACTGAGACAATCAAAATTACTTGGAAATCAGAAAGACCAGTGTGGGTTCCTCAGTGGCCCTTGACTAAAGAAAAGATACAAGTAGCCCATGACTTGGTCAGACAACAGTTAGCGGAAGGACATATACAACCTTCCGTATCCCCCTATAATACTCCCATTTTTGTCATTAAAAAGAAATCTGGTAAATGGAGATTATTACAAGATTTAAGAGCCATTAATAATGAGATGGTTATTATGGGACCTGCTCAATCAGGGATCCCTCAATTGTCTGCTTTACCAAAAACCTGGCATGTTTTAGTTATAGATATTAAAGATTGTTTCTTTTCAATTCCAATTCATCCCGAGGATAGTCCACATTTTGCATTTACTATCCCTGCACTGAATCATGAAGGTCCTGATCAGAGATATGAATGGAAAGTACTCCCTCAAGGGATGGCTAACAGCCCAACTATGTGTCAAATTTATGTTAATAAAGCAATCCAGCCACTTAGAAACCAAAATCCTGAACTACAAATATTTCACTATATGGATGATGTGTTACTGGCACATAAAGATAAAAACACATTACTAGAATGTTATGCCACACTTACAAATTTATTGAAAAATTATAATCTAGAGATAGCAATAGATAAAGTACAATTAAATCTTCCAATTAATTATTTAGGAGTTCTATTATCCTCAACCATGGTCCGTCCACCAAAAATTCAAATACGAGTAGATCAACTCAAATCACTTAATGACTTTCAAAAGTTATTGGGAGACATAAATTGGATAAGGCCTTATCTAGGCATACCAACAGGAGAGTTAGGACCTTTATTTGATATTCTAAAAGGTCCATCAGATCCAAATTCACCCCGCATGTTAACGCCTGAAGCAAGAAAAGTATTAAAAATCATTGAAACATATATGGAAAATATGCATTTGGATAGAATTGATATAAGTTTGCCTTTATTATTTATTGTACTACCAACAAAAAATATTCCTACAGGAGTATTTTGGCAAGAAGGTCCATTATTGTGGATACATTTATCTTATTCCCCTAACACTATTCTTACTAGATATCCTGAGGCTGTAGGACAATTAATACTCAAAGGAATAAAAGCAGCTAAGGGAGTGTTTGGGATTTCTCCCAATAAAATTATTACTCCATATACTATGGATCAAATTGATGAGTTAGCTAATGAGTTAAATACTTGGGCAATAATCCTGTGTAAAACTAGTGTTTCATTTGATAATCACTTACCATCTAATCCTTTGTTGTCTTTTTGGTCTAAGCATCCTGTAGTTTTTCCAAAAATGACAAGAAAAACCCCTATCATAAATGCTCCAAATATATTCACTGATGGGTCAAACAATGGTACAGCAGCAGTAGTTACTCCTGATCAAACTTTTACATTTTTAGTACCCAAACAATCAGCTCAAAAGGTAGAGCTTAATGCAGTATTACAAGCTTTTATGATGTTTAAAGATTCTGTATTTAATTTATTTTCTGATAGTCAGTATGTAGTTAATGCTATTAATTCCCTTGAAGATGCTGGTAGGATTTCCCCTTCCTCTACTGTTTTCTCTTTGTTTTCCGCTATACAAAGTCTAATCTGGGACCGAAAAGATCCATTCTTCATAGGTCATATCAGGGCACATACAGGATTGCCTGGAGCCCTTAGTATGGGCAATGAACTAGCAGATAAATCTACACATGACATACATATTTTCTCCACAATAGAAGAAGCTATAAATTTTCATAAAAGGTTCCATGTCAATGCTAATACTTTACAAAAGCGTTTTAAAATAACTAAAGAACAGGCCAGACATATAATAAAACAATGTCAAAATTGTGTGACATTTTTACCACAAGTTAATCTTGGAGTCAATCCTAGAGGACTAATACCTAACCATATTTGGCAGATGGACGTCACACACTTGCCAGAATTTGGAAAATTAAAATATTTACATGTTACAGTTGATACCTCTTCCGGATTTTTGATGGGCTCCCTTCATGCCGGAGAAAAAACTAAAGATGTTATAGCTCATTGCTTACAAAATTTTGCCACTGTGGGCGTTCCAAAACAGTTAAAAACGGACAACGGTCCTGGTTATACTTCCTCCTCTTTTAAACAATTTTGCTCATCATTTGGTATTACTCACATAACAGGAATTCCATACAATCCACAAGGACAAGGCATAGTTGAAAGAGCTCATCAAACTATTAAAATGTACTTATTAAAACAAAAGGAGGGAATTGGAAAGGGGTATATATCCCCCAAAGATAAACTTAAAATAACCCTTTTTACTCTAAACTTTTTAAATTTAGATTCATCGGGACTTAGTGCTGCGGAAAGACATTTGTACCCCAAAAATGTACATAAGCCTAAGGTACTTTGGAAAGATATTCTAACAGGACAATGGAAAGGCCCGGATCCAGTGATAGTCTGGAATCGGGGCGCTGTCTGTGTTTTCCCACAGGATGAACAGCAACCGATTTGGATTCCAGAGAGATTAACTAAAACAATTTCTACAGAAAAAGAAGATGATTTGACTCAAATCCATAACAGCTGACATCCAGAGCTCCAGCTTGGCTATTCTTACATCTGCGACAGTGATTAACCAAGGTTTTTTTTTTTTCAGTATCTATTTTATTATTGCATTTTTCCACATCATAAAGTTCTATTTTATTTTTGAGCTCATACAAACCTAGGTTAATGTTTTTCTGATCAGTTTTATTTTTTGACTGTGTTTTATTTTTTATTTATTTATTTATTTATTTATTTATTTTTTTTTTTTTTTTTTTTTTGACTGTGGAGTTTTTAAACATTGCAATGGAGATTTCACCTAAGTATAGTTACAAGGCCTTTATTTACTATTGTCTTATGTGTTGTATGTTGTGTGCACACTTCTGTTTTGTGTTGTATGTCTGTATGTGTGTATGTCCATATTTCTTATATGAGGAGCGCTCATGAAAAAATGGATCCGAATTTTTTCTTTATTCACGTGATTTATATGGTTTAATTTAAATTAGGTGAACAGCTGTTTATGATTGTTGTTAAAGATGGTTAACAGATCTGTTTGTTTACTTTCACCATTCCTTTTCATTATATTTAATAATTCTGTTCAGGATAATGTCTCTTTAGCATCATTGCCAGAATTTCCATCTCCATCCCAATTCCGGTGAAGACTGAGATAAAACCAAACTACAGCTTCTATGATAGCTATCACAGTAAACTGTATAAACTGATGCATCAATGAATATAACTCAACAAGTAATGCTCAATCAAGGACTTGATTTACTTTGGGAGAAAATGGACATATTGATAGACTCCTCCAATTTGAACTGCTTGCAGAACTTGCCTGGACTATATATCAGTTGCATACATTGTAAAATATCATCTGGTGCACCGAATTGTGGTACTGCTGGCATATCTTTGCTGATGGTGTCACCAGTGATGCAATTTCCTTGCCAGCTCACCCCATGTTTATTGTGGTAATACTGGCATATCTTTGCTGATGGTGTCACCAGTGACGCAATTTTTCCAAGGAGCCATCAATTGGCTTGGTGTCGTGGCATTTCTGTATCCTCCTCCCTTCTACTAGTGATGGTCTAAAATTTGGGGGCCAACAGAGGTGAGGCAAAGAACCTCACCCCCCCACTGGCACCAAGGCAAAATTTGGGGGCCAACAGAGGTGAGGCAAGAACCTCACCCCCCCACTGGTGCATAGGCCTATCCACAAGCATGGCTGAATGCTGGACCGGTAGTCAGCGACGGGTTGCTCTGATTACAGTGGATTCAACCTAAGACAGGAAGCTGACGCCTAAAGGTCAGTTCTCCCATGACGGGTAAGAACCATATGTTAAATTGGACAACCTACCAGGCACGGTCCCTAGCCACATTGCTTGTTGCTTAATTAAACAGAAGGGGGCAGATGCTAGGAGCCACAAGCATATATACGATGTATGGCACCTTTGGTTGTAAAGTGACGCCAGCTAGCCACTGAAATGATTATGTTAAAATTTACATTCATATGCAAACTGGACTCCCGCTGTTCACCTTGGCCTGCTACCGGACTCAAGTTACGGGACTTTACGGGACTGCTGGAGAGTTTCCATTGGTTGGGGAAGGATAGTAGGAGGGAATTCCGGAGGAGGTCGGAGGAGACGGGGGGTTCCGGGACGCGGGTTCCGGTCGGACACCCTCGTGGGAGGACCGGTTTTTGACTTGCTGGCGCTGAGAGTGTTAGCGGCTTTTTCAAAATAAAGTTTTGTTCCTGCTTGATTGGCTCGTGATTCTGTGCCCAGCCAAGACTGCGGCACCAGTTTATGGTGGTGACTAGATATTCAGACAATAAGGATTAGGACCTAGAGTCATCCACAGCAACTGACAGGGAGCCTGGTTGGATGAGTGGCTTTCTTTGTGTGGAAAAACTGACAGCAGTAAATTCTGACATAAGCAAAGATCTGGAACATTCTGCTATTGGCTGTTCTTCTCCCCAGTGGCAGGGGTTTGTGAGAGCACAAAAAAGAGCCAGGTTTCTGTTCATCCAGTGGAAATGGGAAGAAGACCAATATGGTGACCAGATAAACACTAGAAAGACTAACTGAAGCAGGGCCACAAATTAACCTTGGGGAACAAAGAGAAGCACCCAGTAGGCAGCATTATGAGTCTAAACCTTGCTTTACTCTCAAGAGACAATAGCAAATAGAAAC
This sequence comes from Spermophilus citellus, assembly GCF_964194105.1. NCBI lineage: Eukaryota > Metazoa > Chordata > Mammalia > Rodentia > Sciuridae > Spermophilus > Spermophilus citellus. Next base: position 224,743,991 of record NC_138182.1, on the reverse strand, counting down.
AAACCTTGCAAAAATGCCACTCCTAACATCAATTCAGTCCTTCACACTCCATGGAGAAAGAACTGAGAAACTGCTACAAATGTTCACTTTTAATTTCAGCAGGGATTATTATTAAAGGTACTCTTCCCAGTTCTTGGGACAGGAAGATGAAGAAGACATGTTTAAACTATTTTTTTTTTTAAGTACTGAGGAGTGCTCAGTACTAGGATACTCTACCATTGATCTACATCCCCAGCCCTTTTTATTCTGAAACAGGGTCTCATTAAGTTGCATAACCTGGCCTTGAATTTGTGACCCTCCTACCTCAATCTTTTGAGTAGCTTAGATTACAGACACATACCACTGTACCTGGCAAGACATTCTTACTCTTGAATAAGAATTCAGACAACAAAATTCCAAGAAAATAGACAATACTGGTTTATCTTGCTTTAGCAACAGATGAGACCCCAGAAAGCTGTGTTTAAAGAGAATGGTTATAGATCAAATTATGTGCTAGATGTAGCAGGATGAGGATTTTGAGGAAGCCTGAGTCTAATTCTCTTGTAAGAAAGACACTATCCTTTTTTTTTTTTTTTTGCAATGCTAATAATGACATCCTTTCATCTGTATTGTAAATATAGACTGCCATAGCTGTGATTCTTTAATCTTAAATATGGATATGCCCATATCCCTAATATGTGCATATATATGCATAAAGATTCATCACTATATTCTCAGCATTAATTTTCATGTAATTTAAGGACCTGCACTTTCTACTTTGTGAATCTTTCTGTCCTGTAAAGGAAACGAGTTCACTCAACTACACACTATCAAGCAGACAGGTAATCAATCAGTGATCACACATATCAGTTCCAGCTGAGCTCCCGTCTATTGCTAAGATGGTTACAATAACCTCTAACTGTACCATGTAAGTAAAAATGGCCTCTTAGGCGTCAGTACACCAAAGGTTCGGACAAGGAGGATCAACCCTGCCACTGGCAGTAACATTAGTTTTTTTTTCAAATGTGTCTTTGTCAGCAGTATTTTTAAACATGGGCCCTACCCTGTACTATATTTTATTGCTAAAAGCATCTTTATTCTCCAGTTTCACAGGTAAAAGGCAATTTTTAAAATGTCATGATAGAAAGTAATTTTTCAAGGTTTTCATGACAGGACATAAAATTAGATTAAAAAAATATCCAAAATAAAGCTTTGCTCATCAAGACTAGGACTTTCATCTGTGTTCTAGGACATTTGGGCAAAACTCTCCTCTTACCAACATTGCTAAGTTGACTGAGGAAATATTTTCAGCTTTCATAGAAAATGTATGAACTCATGCACACATGCCTTTATTTAAAAGCCCTCGCCAGTTAGATTTTCCTCATCTTGCCTTTTGAGCAGATCTCACAGGAGCCTAACTGGTTAAAAATGCTGAATTCCAAAATGCTAAGGGAGTGGTGTCGAATGGTTTTACCCATGCCAGCTAGAGGGTTGATGCTTTTTCATATGGTTACTGTCCCACAGAAAGGAATTTACAAAGATGGCCTTTCTTTCCTAGGCACGTGCTGACAGCTACTAGTGGCAATCAGATCAGTGTGGATTTCACAGTGAAAGGAAGAAAATAGAAAACAAAAAGAGAGAAGGAGAAAAAGAAGAAAGGGGGAGGGGAGGGAAGGTTAGGTTGGGTTGTTTCTCCTTTTCCTAAGAAGAGGGATAATTCAGGGATTACATTTGCTAGAATTTTAAAGAAGAAAATTTCATTATCAAAGTCATACTCTTCAAGAGCACATGTGGGAGACAGGTTGGGGGAGTTAGAGATTTTTTAAAATCAGACACTTCATACATGTTTCTCCTGGTTTTCCTACTATGTGAAACAAAAATAAAACACAAAGCATAGTGCCTTCCTCGGAGATTGGGGAGGCCAAGGAAGGCAGAATCCACACTTGGTTCCTGGTCATGGCTACAAGCTATAGAAGTTTAAGCTGTTACTTCTTTCTTAGCTTTATCTGTGAATAGAAGTAATAATAATACCTATATCATAAGGATCAAATGAGAAAACATAGAGTTTAGCAGGTACCTGACACATAGCAAATCCTCAGTAATATATTTTAAATAGGATAAATTTGAGATCATGTAAAAGCATATGACGGCAAATAAAAAATTAGCTTCAGAGCAGAAATTCTAAAGTTTAAAGAAATGTAAACAAAAAAGAGTGATTCAGAGGAGAAAATGCTATTTGAGCCATACTAGATTAGAATGGTTTCAGGAGATTCCACCAGGAGTGGTTTGGGTAAATTAATGCACCATTGTGTGTAGCTCGCTGAGATCCTGCAGAATAAATTTGGACAGAAGGTATTGAAGTCCTTGCCTAGAGGAGTGGTTGTGAATAGGTAGAGAAAATTGATGGTGGGCTGGGTGTGTGGCTCAGTGGTAGAGCACTTGCCTAATATGCAGGAGGCTCTGGGTTCAATCTCCACCACAAAGAAGAGAATAGAAAAGAAATAGCTGGCATCACCAACAATGATAAGAAAGAACAGAAATATTTTTTAAATCAAAGTAGTTCTTCCACAATTTGGAAGACAAGAAATTACCAGAAATAGAATGAGACAAATGTGGCAAATTCATAAAGGTTCTTTTCCCCAGGAGCCCGAAGTATTTTCAATTATGAAAGTGCTATCCTTCCCAAAAGAAAGTTGGAGATATAGAGTAATAAATACCCAGAAGATGTTTGTTATTTGCAACAAAAATCAGGAGAATGGGGTGGGGAGGGGGTATTAAGGAATGAGAGAAGGTAACTTTTTCACCAATAGACATCATGTTCTGAATGGGATTTAGCTCTGAACTTTCTGACAGTCAATGTAAAAAGGAAAACATATCAGTCATGTGGAGAGAAAGTAAGCCAGCTCTCTTTGCATTTTCAAACTCTAAGATGCAATTACAACGAGACTGCACCAGGTTTAGGAAAGGAACCAAAAATAATAATAATAAACTCAAACTTTTTGTTTAAATAGACATAAGACTGGTAGGCTTAGCCATTTTAAGCATTCTCTGAGAAGGGACTCCTTACTTGGGTTCTCAAAGTAGCTCAGGCTCATCAGTGAATGGGTAGTTTTGGGTTAAAATAGATGCACACACATTGTCATTAATGTACCAATCCTTAAACACATGCCTTGTCCAATCTCAGATGGAAATGAATAGTCTATTAACTCCTTTCTCCAACTTTGGTGATTTATAGATCTTTTCATTTTTAAATTTTGGAGGTGTGTGTGTGTGTGTGGGTGGGTGGGTGATATTCCATCCAATAAGAAAGAACCACCATTCGGGAGCTTGCCCCAGTCTAGATGTGGGGGAGTATAAAAGAGAATTTGTGGTCGGATCTACAGGATCCCAGCCACCTAGGAGCAGTTTCCGTGTCCCCAAGTTTCTTTGGAGGAGTAGGGCTAGTTTCTCAGGCCAGCAGCTGCCCTGCCAGAAGGTGGAGAGAAAGGGAGAGAGGAAAAGAGAAAAGGAAAAGGAGTCAGAGAGGGAAGGGGAGGAAAGAGAGACAGGAACAAAGGCAGCTTTTGTCTTCACACCTCAGCCTCACGGGGGCGGGGTGGTGGGACGGGGCTGCACTTTTGCAGCCTATGTGAGCAGTGCTTTGCCATGGAAATCTAATTTGACAGAATAGGTAAATAAAATCAAAGTAATCAGCTCCTGTTTTATTTACGGGACGAGGTCAATGTTTTTTAAGCATCAAACTAAACAGCTTATTGAAAACGGATTTCAGGGGGACTCCACGAAGGCGGTTCTGGAAGTTGGTTTGATTTTAAGTGTCCAAATACAATGTATTGTTTGCAAAAGATCTTCAAGCAACAGCTTAGCAAATTCACTTGGAGGTCCCGCACAACCCCGATAGCTGCTCTGGGATCTCGGGCCCTCAGAGCAAAGTGGACCCCTTCCCCTCATCCCAGGGCGGGACTGTCATCGCACCTCGCCCCGGAGTGGGGGCCGGGCAGGCGCCGCGCTCGTTCCTCTCTCCGGCTGCGTTCCTGCCGTCCTTTTGTTTGGTTGCCTCCTCTTTCCCCTTGGTTGTTGATTATTAGTATTTTCCTAGTTTTCCAAACTAATAAGTGCCACTATCAGGCAGTTGGAAGCTCTCGGAGGCTGCAGGCTTTGCCGCTCGGCCTTAATTGATATTGAACGAGCTGCTGGTAGACGGGAACAGGGCCGCTGCTGGATAATTTGCAGTTTAATCAGCGTTTGTAATGAGAGCGGCTGATTAGGGCTGTTGGAAATAAAAGAGAGTTACAAGGAACGTCTGTCAGAGTCCGGTGATAATTCAGGACTAATTGTGGTGATTAGCGCAAACTGGATGACTTTGGGCTTTGCTAATGCAAAGAGAAACGTGCAGGCTCCAGCCAGGGACCCCTCCGAGAACAGTGCACAGGCTGCGCACAACTTTGCTGAGCCATTTTCCTGCGAGGCCCCCAGCGGCGCGGGGGCGGCAGGGTGGTGGGGGTGGTCACCACCTTCACTGCTGCGCCGCGCAGGGAAGGCTGAGGCGGCGGCCCGGACACCCCGCGCCCTTGTCCTGTCCCCAGGCGCTTCCCCCCCGCCTGGCTGTAGCAAGGTGGGCACCTCTCTTCGCCCCCACCCCATACTCTCCTCATCTCATTCTCTCCACACCGGCTCCTCCGTCTGTAACCTGGTCGCAACCCCCTCGCAGAGGGGGAGGTTCATCTTGGCCTCCCCGAGATCTCCAGCTAGAGCCGCCACCCACCCTCGCGCCTTCTGGGCGTAGGGGGAGCATCCGAGCAGTCAGGGTTTTCCGGAATTCCCTCTCCTACCCTATCGTCTCCTCCTTATTCTCTTTCTCCCAGCTGACTAGGCCCTCGTCTCTGCACCAGAGAGAAAGGTTCTGTCCACTGCAGTCCCCCAAACTGTTGCCCCGAGAGGGCGTCCCGCCGCCTGCGCCACCCCAGATAGACACAACCTTCTGAGTGAGCTGGAAAGAAGGGAACCACCGCTTATAAACTGCCCGAGTTCTCATTATTGAGGAGTTTCATAACTCTTTAATTCATTTTTAATGATGGTAATAAACATGGTAGTCATTTTGGAACAATAGCTAAAAATCATAGGGCCATTACTGTCCATTAAAGCAGTGTTTACAGTTCAATGGAGGTTCACGTGCCCCGTAGTCATTCATATTAGCGAAAGGAGAGATTTATAGGTCGGAAGAATGGTTCTCTTTTTATTCTTTATATACATAAAGCTTATTGAGCAAATTGGATTTTTTTTTTAAGTTCACTTGGCTTTTAATCGTGTGAATGGGGATTAAATAAGGAGCTGTTGTCTGGCCTCTGATTTCTATTTGATCAATAAATCATCAAGTGCCTTAAGTGCTTTATTCACTATCAAATTAAATGAAAAATACTTTAACCTGCGTCCCTGGTGTCAGCAGATAAAGCTAATAATATTTTCTGTTATGTTTCCATTTAGGTATTTAACACTCAGAAAAATCTTCTACGTCTTGCACTGTTTTTCTCTATTACAGGTAGCACATATTTATCCCACATACCTACAGACATAGGGAATTCTCACCATCAAGGGGGAGAGCTTACTTGTTGACAGGCAGAAAATCTAACCAGGGTCTCCTAATTCACACCAAGTATTTCAGTAACCAGATCCAACTAATGTGTCTACAACTTAAAGAACAAGGTATGGAGGTGCAGGGCCTCAGGTCACACAGGTGCCAGGGGAGGCTGCCTCTTGCCTTCTGTGGCAGGCTTGAAATAACATTTTACCCGAGTGTTCACCCTTTTCTCTTTAATTCCAATTCTTAATAATAAATCTAAACAGTAGGCCCAAACTCTATTTTTCCCAGATTTTCAGTCCTAGATTAGATATTATCTAGTATGAATTTTTTACACATAGTCTTTCCTTGCTTTTGGAGGAAATGGCTGGTACTCCCTCCCTGCACTGCAGATCTAGAACCATCCTATGAGGTCTGTATTTTATAGGATAATAGAATCCAAATCTTGTGTTTATAGATACCAAACCTGGTTGTTATTCCATGTGTTTCACAAAAGCATTTCCCTTAGTTGTGTGTATTTTGGAAAGGGATTTTCCCCCTTTAATGTCTGTGGGTAAGATGGCTCTGGCCTGAAGGGGGGTGGGGGGGACAATCGAATGATATTTGTGAGGTTTAATTGCTAACTTAGCAGCTCGGTCACACCTCCCAACCCATTAGATGATGAAATCTCACCTGGTTAACGGGTACAGCACTGTGGCCTCAATGGTGAGTGCCTGATTATACAGCCAAGCTGCTAATTTACCAAACCCCCCAGCCAGGGAGGCCTGGATGGCCACCACTCACTGTATTCATGCGGTAGCTAAGAGAAGGAACCGTATTCCCTGAGCCGCTTTCCAGCTACCCGCAGAATGAGAAATGTAAAATTAGTGGAGATGTGTGCATGAAGGGAGCCGAGCAATTAGCAAGGCGCGGGCGCCCGCTAGCCCAGAGGGGGTCGGGGAGGGCGAGTGGGGAGACCAGGGCGCAAGGGCAAAGGGCTTCCTTCCTCACAGGCTGCGGACTCCAGGCCCCGGCGGCGGCAGGGTCAGCGCTGGTGCAGCAGCTCCAGTTGAAACCGCGCCCAGTTTGGAACAATGCCGCTTCCTACCAGCACTTTGCAATGTGAGCCGGTCGGCGACTTGATGCCCAAGCGGGCTCCGGGCCCACCACGCGCCCCCCCCCCCCCCCAGAGCGCAGACACTCTTTTTCTGTTTCTTTCCAGCTTGGCCCGGCAAAATCATGTGAAATATCCAAACACAGCAAAGTCAGCAACTGGCAGCATCTCTATGAACAGCCCTCAAGTACAAGGACATCGATTTAAGACCTCTGGGTCCCTTTGCTTAGTACCCCATTCTCATTGTCTTCTTTCTCCTGCCTCCCCGGTTCCTAGCTTCCAGATAGTCAGCAGCCACTCTTCTCGGTGGATGCAGGACTTGGCTTTCATACAAGCGTGTGATCTGGGTTTCCCTCTGTGGGGGTGGGGTTGCGAGTAAACTGGATATTTACTACAGGAGTGTGCGCACGCACCTCTGCCTGGGAGGGCAGGTGTATACTGATTCTGTTAGATGCAGTGTGGAATTACATGCATTTGTGCAGGTTCCAAAGCCACTTGGCAGTCGTGTTGTTGCTCTGAGATTGGATGAGGGGCCCAAGGAGAAAGCCCCTCTTCAGGGGCTTCACGCCTACCTTTACTTCCTCTCCTTCCAGATCCAGGTGGCAAACCCTGTCCCCTTCCCACTCTCCCTTAAAACCAACCAAACAGTTCACAAACCTTTATTTATTTGTTTGTCTGTGGTTATTGCCCATGTTATTAATTGCACCCAGGCCTTCCTTGCTCTTTGAGAGAGCAGCGGTATAAATTGGCTCTAATAAATATTAGCCGCTAGATTAGGCGAGGTGAAGCTGGCACCGCGCTCTATTTTCGACCTGTAGCCTCTGCGAAGCCGCCAGTTCTGCGCCAGATTAGCCCCATCCATCCAGTGTCAATGGTTGTCTTGTTGAGAAAATCAGTGAGTAAACAGGGCTGACAGAGAGGGGGCCCAGCTGATTACTCATACAAATAGACTGCAAACTCCTCCAGGAGAAGCTGTTTCCAGAGATGGGTTTCTCGCATTGACAAGGCTGCTTCTCCCAGGATCCTGTGTCCTGCTGTTCCCACTTTGTCCTCCATCAATCACACAATTGTGTCCGGGATGTTTTATAGAGTCACTTAATATCCCTGCCTTCATCTCTATTCACTTAGAGAATCATCTGCCATCAGGGCTAAAGGCCTTCTGCAGGACGGGACTGGCGACACACCCGGGCAACAATAGCTCTGGTAGAAGCAGGACCCAGCGCCCTTTCTGATGCTAATAGAACAGCCCCCGGGATGTTCCAGTGCTTGGCGGCCTCTATTGAAATCGCCATTAGCCCTTTGTCCACTGCATTAAATTATCCCCTGAGCTAGTCTATGATAGGGGTAGGAGGCCACAATAAGTTTTCTTTAAAAATTATTTCTTTTCTCCTAAAATGGTTTTTAAATCTGAGAATAGGTTGTTATGAAAGTCATGCATAAGTGCTTTCTGTCTTGTTTACAAGAAAGGGGGAAATATCTGCAGGCTCAAGTTTATAGAGTCATTTAGGCCTTTATTCACTCTCCCTTATTATTTGCAGCACTCTGCCCCTCCCCCACCCTCCATCCTCTTTTTCCAACCAACCTGTCCCATCCAGATATAGAAGGATTAAGGGAAATTTAGTTTTAGACCAACTGTAGGGCAGAGAATTTCCACAACCAAGAGGCCAGCTGGATACAAAATCACATTTTACGGGGGAATTTTAAAGACAGAAGAAAGAATTACAAGGTATCACTCTTTAAGCGGCTCATCTACAAATTAGATTGCTACACAATTAATCAGAAAGTTAATTAATGAGCAAGTTACTAATTAGGACATTTAAAACCAGTGTGTTTATAGTGCCTTAGTTAAAAAAAAATTTTAAAAGCCCCTGTAGTTAATTGGCCCACACACTGATCTCATAACTGGTAGTAGAGGTTAAAATACTACAGATGTATTATTTATTATGTATAAGTTCTAATTATGTCACCACTGTATTTTGTACTCCATAACTGACAGAATTTTACAGTTAATTGGAAAGGGTGGCATTAGGATAATATAATCTGACTATTATATGAAACCATTAATACATCTACAGGTTCTTGAGTGCAGCTGCATTTATACATTTTCCTGGGCAGGCACTTCTGGAAGGGTACTTAGGTCTTCTGACTGATCTCTAGGAGGTCAGGCTTGCAAAGCCTTTTTTTTTTTTTTTTTTTTTAATAAATCTGCATAAGACTTGAAGGTTTGTTAGGATTTGCTTTGAAGAATTTACTTTGGACTAAAAATTCAGAGGCGAAATGAGGAGTTTGAACTCTTGAAATTTCCCTGTCACTAAAGTGGAACCATATGTTAACAAAGCAACATCTTTATTAAAAAAAAAAAAATCACACTTTAATGCTATAGTATATACTAAAACATAGATTTCCATTGAGAATTTCTAGAATATTTGGATGGACAAATGCTAAGTTGATTTCATTTAAAAACTAGGACACATTCAGGTTAACTCAACTTTCCTGTGTTAATAGTTTTTTCCACCAGGTAAGTCCTGATGGCATTTACCCTTTGGAGTAGCTAAGGGTCTCTAAGCCAGGTTCTAGGCCACACAAAAGGTTTTAGAGGGGAAGACAAGTTTTAAAGCTGCATGAGTCTCAAAGAATAGACTCTATCCCCCCCCCCCCCGCCCCACACACACACACTACCTTTTCCATTGTATCAGTCAAAGCCCCAACCAACCAGACCCCTTTGCTAAGACTCTGTCCTTGCCCAGTGTGGTCTGTCCTCTATTCTGCAACAATGAACTTCTCTGGCGACCATGTGGGGTGAGCAGCTGAACAGAGTGGAGGCCTGTCCTCCTCAAACTGCTTTCTTTTCAGGCCCTGGACCTTCCAAACCTCTTTGCACCACCCCCAGTCTTTTCTTTGGAGTAGGCATCACCCTGTAACAAGTCTCTGGACATTCTAGATTCTTCTAAGGAGAGAAGGGGAGACCCTGAGGCCAGATAGGGACTCAGGTAAAGGCTTTCCAGAGGGAGATCGATGTGTTGCAAGCAATCAGCTTTGATCTTTATGGACAGAGGAAAGTGGTAACACCCCTACACACACACACACACACACACACACACACACACACACACGCAACCCTGGTGAAGAGAATACACATAGGTAATTTTAATGAAAGAGGTTCCTGTACCACATTATTAGCAATAAATCTACACCATTCTTTGTTGGTTAAAATCATTATGATCATCATCGCTATCATTACTGAACTCATTATTCTTGTGTTACTATCAGAGTAGATTTATGATAATACCCACCATTACGCCTGAGTTAAAGAAGGTGTAAAGGTTTGATTAATAGCTGCTTTCATGTTTTAATACTCAACATTTTCTCACATTTTTTCTAAATAAGGACCATGATAATTATAGGTAGTAATTACTGCTTTTGTTGGGAGTGTGTAATTAGCTACATATGCATTGTTCTTTAAAAAATAGAAAAGAAAAAAGGGAACAAAAGCATGAGTTTGGGAACCATGTCCCAGGTCCAGGGTGGGCAAACAGAGCTTGGACCAGTCACCCACAGGTGCTTTGATAAATCCAGCAGTGAGTCTGCTGTGCTGCTCCAACACCACCTGCTCTAGACATAGAGAATTTGTTTTGAATGAACCCAGGAGAAGTTGGAAATAAAATATTCAGGAAGGCTTACTGGGAGGCTGGTGTGCCTGTGGACCTGCAGGTGTATGGAATTCGCTCCTTCAGGACAACTCCCTCCTAACCAAGGGCCTGGGTCTCCTGGGCCCAGGCTAGCGCAGTATATAGTCAGTATTCCTGCTCCCTAGTGTAAAAACGCTGGGGCCTTGTCTCCTCCCGCCCAGCAGACCCCAGGAGAGCGGTCGGCCCAACATCTGTCATCCTCAGGCGGCTGAATTAGCCCTGGAACTTCCCGGGCCTCCAGCTCCCAGACTATCTGTCCCTTAAAGGTTACACGCTGCCGTGCCTCGCTTTGTCTTCCTCGTGCCCTTTCCTGGCAAAAATGGAGACATCACATCCTTGCCCAGCCCAGGCTCAGTATTTATGAAGGTTTTCTGACAAATAGGCAGGCTGGCCACGCATGGGTGACTGCCTTCATTCCGCACTTGGCTTGTTTACATAGGACCAGCACCATTTCCACGGATTAAACAAATCACAGGGAGAAGGAGACATTTATAACCCGCCAACGAGGCCACAAGGCAGTTGGAAAAAAATGTGCTAGTGAGTGTGTGTGCGCGACTCTGCAAGGAAAAACGAATGCCCTGTCCGCAAGGCTGACCTTCGGGACAGGGCGATCCCGGTGGCTTGTGTGCTGGTTCCGTGCGCCGCGCGGCGAGAAAAGGCAGCGCGTGGATTCGCATGTCAAGGAACTCCTAGATTCTTATTATAGGACAGTTAAATTACCCCACGGTTGGACCCCTGCAGAGGACACACACAAAGGCCAGGGATCCAGGACTCTCGTTCCTGCATCCTGAGCCTGTGTGTGTGCGTGTGTGACTTTGTCCTAGACACTGTTCGCGGCGCGCGATTCTCGCAGGACCCTCACCCAGCAGTTAGTTAACCCCTAGCTGTCCAGCCTGGGAGAGAAAAACTCCCTCCCGAGGGGGCGAGCTTCTGCTGGCCCCCAGCTGGTTGGGTTTCATACCTACCCAGGTTGCATTCGGCTTGCTCGGGCCTGCTTGGTGGAGCTGGCAACTCTGTGCGTGCGCACGCGTGTACAGGAGTGTGTCTGTGTGGTGGGGGTGTTAGAAACTGTGTGCCTGGATGTGGCAGGTGCGCTGTGTGATGTGCATGTGTGAATAAGGGTGTGGGCAAGTGTGCAAGCGCGCGCGCGTTCTTGTGCTAACACTTGCGAAGTCAAATCATTTCTAGGACGCTCCCTGGCTTCACCCGGAAGTATTCTCTGACCTCTCCACCCGAATAAATAAAACAAAGCAAAGGTGCTGAGCGGGCCACCGACGGCCCCGCGCTTTCTGTGAGCACAATGCCCAGTCCGCGTCTCCCCGCCGGCTAGTGGTGGAGAGGCTAGGCCGGCCGGGGCTGTGGCTCCTACTCCCTCTCCCTGCTCCCGGCTCCGGTTCACCCGCCGGCTCCTCATGCGGCTGCCGCGGGCACCGCCGGGGCTTCAGTGACACTAGGCACCCGCCCGGGCCACGGGAAGAGGAAATTCCCTACAAAATAGCAATGGTTCCGAGAAAAGGATCACAACAAAATATTGAATAAATTCCCTTTTAATTTATTTGATCATTCCACATTACGGGGCTATGAATTGCTCAAATTTGATAACAAGTACTCAATTCAACTCATTATGTAAGTTAAATTAGACTTCGATAAAATTTCAGTGGCGCGCAGTGGTTCCTCGAATGAAATGTAATTTGTGCAAGAATTTGTTGTATCTGTCACAAATATTTCCAATTAGCGACCGTAATTATTTGATAGTTTCTGCAATTATGGCTTAAACGGGTGAATTTGGGACTGTGGAGGACCCTAATTGGCCTAAATTTGATATTTTGCATATTTGCATAATGAGGAAATTGGTAGAAAATTGTGTTCATTCATTTGTGAAAAATCCTATGAATTTTATGAATTTGAAAGCTCTGTTTGTGCAGACTGTGACTTTGCCTGCTGATCCCTGAGGAGCTGACGCTGTACGCCTGAATGGGCAGCGCGCCAACTTCGCTGCTCCAGGAGGGGGGTGGGGAGAGGAGGAGGAGGACGAAGAAGAAGTCAGAAGGAAGGGGGGGAAGGCAGTGGTAGCGGTGGGCGGAGGCGGAACCATAGCGCATGCTCCCGCGACGGGCACAGGCCCCGGGTGGAAGTCCCCCTCCCGACTTCTTCACCCCCTCCCCGGGTCGGGGATGGGTGGGATGGGGTTGGTGGGGGAAGTTGCACGCGTGTTATACCTCCGGGTTACAAGCGGCTGTCCTGTAGTATAACTGCGGCGCGAACACACAAGCGCGCGGACACACACACTTGCTCCCAATGAGAAAAGTACCCAATCCGCCAGGTGGAAGGGGTAATTGTGGAGGGGTGAGGTCTCGAGATGATGGTAACTGTGCACTTGTTTAAGTTAAATTGCCAAAGCTTCTCCTCTCAGTAAAAATGTTTGATCTATGGCGCTGTCAATTTAAAGTGTTTAAAGAGAAGCAAAAGCATAGATTTTAAGCTGCTTTACCCAGCACCCATTCATCATGCATCAGGGATTTTAAAGTTTCATGGTTGCTGTGGTTTAACATCTCAACTCTCTGACACAAGAGTGTGGATGAAGGAAATAGCTCTGTAGTCAGAAGCTTATGCCTAAAGGAAAAAAGATCATGACAAAAAATAAAAAGCACAGAACTCTCATTTCAGTTCATGCAAAGAGAGGGTGGTCTATTTTGAGAGGATAGGATATGTTAATAATTACAAATAGAACACAAAGCTCCTTTTGACTGGAGATCACCAGTTCTTTTACAGGATGGAGGTGGAAGACACTGGGTCTAAAAAGAAACCAAACAAAACTGCAAAACCTTCCCATCTCCCTTCTAACAAATAATGGTTTCCCCCCCCAAGCATGTTGGTACAAAATTCTGTATTATCAACAAAGCCCATCAAAAAAAATGTCATCCTTTATGTTTATTGAATGTAACATTTTAGATGTTCCCTTAATTTCTATAGATCTTGAATGCATAAAAACGACCCAAACAGACTCATAGTGAAGAACATGATATCTAGCTTTGCAGTTAAGTGCTCCGTAAAAGCGCTCTACTTGCGAACATTACTTTTGCTGGGAAGGACTTTCTTATCTACATGGAAGTGGGTAATGTGAGTGTCTAACAGGCTATAAATGCTTAAGTGCTTTGTTTCACAGTGCATTTTCAGTAAAGGTCAAAATAAATTCATCTTCCTTTAATGCAGTATTTATGTTTGTGCAAGGGTTGGAATAAAATTTCCATTAAAAATCCTTATGAAAAATCAGATAGGAAAAATGGGAGCTGTGTCTTTGACTCGGTTCTACACAGACAGAAAGGTATCATGTGGAAATGGAAACAAATACAAGATAAACAGTTTCTTAAGATAGAATTTGAACAATGCAAAGATCTGATTTAACTAATAGGTAAGATGTATTAAACAAGTGCCTTTTCATTTTAATTTAAATATTCTTGAAAAGAGTAAAACAATAGATGCCTTTGTTGTTCTCTGCTCAGAAAATAGGGACAATAATATCCTTGCCCACTTCATAGGGTTTTAATAAAAGATCCAATAAGAATATCTGTTACGATGGCTCTTACAATTGTATCCTTGATGTCATTGTCATCATCATAAGCTAAGATGTAAAGAAGGATCTTGGAGGCAGGGTTGAAAGTCAGCCTAGGCCTCCTTTGATTACATCATGGGAAGGAATAGGTCATTCACATCTCTTTGTAGTTTGCTCACATGATCAGTGATTACCATGAGTTGAATCATCTTCAGATACGAAGGATAATAGTTCATTCTCTTCCTCATTTAACAACACATTGTGTTAAATTTGGGTAATATAGATGTCATTTATTTAACCCGATCAAGAAGTCAGGAAGCACCACTTATGTGCTGAGAGTTAAGGCTACCTGCAATCATTTGGGTGAATAAGGAACACAAAAGAGTGTTCATTTAAAGGCGCAGGATCTTCTTCAAGCTAAAGATCAAGATACTGTATTAAAGTTTGCACATTTTTTTGTAGGTTCATTTAAAAATTTAATCAGAATTTTTAAAAATATAAAGATGTCAGTATCACCCTATACCTATTATTATGTCTTTTATATAAATATGTCTGTAAAGTTTTGGTTGTGCTTATTAGAAACATTATAACTCCCACAGTAAAATTTTTCCAGAATGTTGGGATCTCAAATGTTCACTGTTTTGTTACTAACATGACCTAAACCTCCACAGTACAGAAATTTATGAAAATGGAAACTGAAAAATAAAAAAAAAAACATTCCATTCACATTCCATCAGATCAGAAACACTGTTTTTCTATCTCTTACCTGCCCTCCAAAAAAATGCTTGTTGGCTATCTTCCTGCATAGTTCAGGACAAAGTTGTAAGTTTTAGGGCTGGAAATACAATTATTTTTTAAGTATTTGATCTGATTAAGTCCATAAAAAGGGGATTCTAGTGGTTTATGAGATGCAAAATAATGGTTGGCCTCCTGTGGCCAATCCCTATCCCATAGTCAAGCATAGCCCTGCAATCCCTGGAGAAAGGGCAGTTCTTTGCTCTCAAGCAGAGGCTACAGGAAGTGAATCTGCAGCAGTGCCCCCCTGAGAACACTTACCTTCGTCCTTTACTCTGAACATTTTCAGTTGGAACATTTGTGTACCAGTTGCCTTTCATATCTTCTTTCTAATTTTCAAATTTATGCCCAGAACAAGTATTTACACGAAAGAAGCTGCTGAAAGTAGTGAGATAACAAAATCTCCTAACCTGGTTTATCCATAGAATTTTTAAAAGGATTTTAATTATAATAGATTACTGTATTCTTACATATTTTATTTTATTGCCTCTATTGGTCTCTCCTTTCCTACCACCAACTCCATCTAAATCATTTGCATTTCTCACTTGGATTATTGTAGCAATCTCCTATCATCTCTGGTTCTGGTCTTTCCTCCAACCAGTTCATTCTGCTTGGGATAGACAAGTGAATCTTTCTAATGCTCTGCTCTCATCAAATCCCTTTCCTACACTAAATATGTCAACAGTTCACCCTTTCTAAAGGTTAATGTCCAAACACTATAGACTAGTTTTCAAGTCTTTCAACAGTCTGGCTCCAGTCTCTACATCTAAACTCATCTCCCATTCTGACTCACTGATTACTGGGTTCCAGCAAGATCTATTTCAGAACACCACTTGCATACTTCAACCACAGTTTCCTGTACCAGGTATACTCTCCTGCTGTTGTTTGCCTGTTCCCTACATGTTACCTGAGATCTAGCCAGTTGAACCCCTACCCCTCCATAAATTCACCTATTCATTCATTCTTTCATTCAATAAACATTATAGAATATGCCAGGTACTATGCAAATTAATGGGGAGACAAAGATAAACAGAGATCATCCCATGCTCTCAGTGAAAAAAAACACCATGGAGCAGGTAAATAATAATGCCATATACTAAATCCTAATGGAGATACAAAGTATGTTCCTGTCCAGTCATTGCTCCCTGTTCTAAATTCTCCCTCTTTTAAATCCATCATGCCCATTGGAAGCTCACCCTATCCTTCCTAATACTGTTGATAAGTTCCTTGAGAATAAAGGACTGTCTCCTTTTTGTCTCTCCAACCCCCTGGCACTATGGTTTAAAACAAAGGTGGACATGGCTGTAGTTGTATAATTGCCACTTTCAGCCACAAGAGTCAAAACTAGTCCTTCCATAGAGTGAAGGGAAGTTCATGAAAAATAGCAGTGGCCTCTTTTAGATAGAAGATATGACTTTACTAGCATATGATATTGTAAGAAGCCTTCAAGGTATGGATCAAGCCACAAGTGGGCACCCAGAATTGTAGATGTAAGATTATTCATGGTGATTTCTTATAGATGTTGTAGATGGTATAAAAAGGATCTGAAGACTAATAAGGTGATTTAATTAATTTTTAATTGTTTTTATTTTTGGCATCCCTGGGGGTTAAATAATTAGTTTTTAAAAACTTCTCAATTACTACTTAGTGCCATATCCCCCACCACCACCACCATACCTCTATTCTTGCTACCACTGGAACAATTTTCAGAAACAGAACTTCTTCATTATGGGCCAGATCTGATGATGTCATATGCCACCCACCCAATATTATTGATGATAATAGACATTAACTTCATAAAGAACATTACAGGACTCCCTTATAATTCAGTCCAAAGTAGCATTATGCACATACAAATACAATTGCATATATTAAGGTATAACCCAGCTATGAATAAATAGAGAATTAAAAAGATATCAAACCAGGCCTTTTTATTAAATTAGCAAATAGAATTAAAAGTATTAGAACAGTACTTATTCAGCAATTCACATGACAGATGTATCTGATAGTTCTCCATAAATATAATGTTCAATAAGAGGAACTAAAGGCTACTTTTGTGTCTGAAGATGCATCAGTAAAACTGCTTGATAAGAAAATAGATGGGGCATCATTCTGAATGGAGAAAAATTGAAGGCATTCCCTGTAAAATCTGGAACAACACAGGGATGCCCCCTATCACCACTTCTATTCAATATAGTTCTCGAAACACTGGCCAGAGCAATTAGACACACAAAAGAAATTAAAGGCATAAAAATAGGAAAAGAAGAACTTAAATTATCACTATTTGCGGATGACATGATTCTATACCTAGAAGACCCAAAAGGGTCTACAAAAAAAACTACTAGAACTAATAAATGAATTCAGCAAAGTGGCAGGATATAAAATCAACACGCATAAATCAAAGGCATTTTTGTATATCAGCGACAAAACTTCTGAAACGGAAATGAGGAAAAACACTCCATTCACAATATCCTCAAAAAAAATAAAATACTTGGGAATCAGCCTAACAAAAGAGGTGAAAAACCTATACAATGAAAACTAAAGAACCCTAAAGAGAGAAATAGAAGAGAATCTTAGAAGATGGAAAAATATACCTTGTTCATGGATAGGCAGAACTAACATCATCAAAATGGCGATATTACCAAAAGTTCTCTATAGGTTTAATGCAATGCCAATCAAAATCCCAATGGCATTTCTTGTAAAAATAGATAAAGCAATTGTGAAATTCATATGGAAAAATAAAAGACCCAGAATAGCAAAAACAATTCTAAGCAGGAAGTGTGAATCAGGTGGTATAGCGATACCAGATTTCAAACTATATTACAGAGCAATAGTAATAAAAACAGCATGGTACTGGTACCAGAACAGGCGGGTGGACCAATGGTACAGAATAGAGGACACAGAGACTAATCCACAAAGCTACAACTATCTTATATTTGATAAAGGAGCTAAAAACATGCAATGGAGAAAAGATAGCATCTTCAACAAATGGTGTTGGGAAAACTGGAAATCCATATGCAACAAAATGAAACTGAATCCCCTCCTCTCGCCATGCACAAAAGTCAACTCAAAGTGGATCAAGGAGCTAGATATCAAATCAGAGACTCTCCGTCTGATAGAAGAAAAAGTTGGCTCTGATCTACCTATTGTGGGGTCGGGCTCAAAATTCCTTAATAGGACACCCATAGCACAAGAGTTAATAACAAGAATCAACAAATGGGACTTTCTTAAACTGAAAAGTTTTTTCTCAGCAAGAGAAACAATAAGAGAGGTAAATAGGGAGCCTACATCCTGGGAACAAATTTTTACTCCTCACACTTCAGATAGAGCCCTAATATCCAGAGTATACAAAGAACTCAAAAAATTAGACAATAAGAAAACAAATAACCCAATCAACAAATGGGCCAAGGACATGAACAAACACTTCACAGAGGAGGACATACAATCAATCAACAAGTACATGAAAAAATGCTCACCATCTCTAGCAGTCAAGGAAATGCAAATCAAAACCACCCTAAGATACCACCTCACCCCAGTAAGATTGGCAGCCATGATGAAGTCAAACAACAATGAGTGCTGGCGAGGATGTGGGGAAAAGGGTACTCTTGTACACTGCTGGTGGGACTGCAAATTGGTGCGGCCAATTTGGAAAGCAGTGTGGAGATTCCTGGGAAAGCTGGGAATGGAACCACCATTTGACCCAGCTATTGCCCTTCTCAGACTATTTCCTGAAGACCTTAAAAGAGCACACTACAGGGATACTGCCACATCGATGTTCATAGCAGCACAATTCACAATTGCTAGACTGTGGAATCAACCCAGATGCCCTTCAATAGATGAATGGATAAAAAAAATGTGGCATTTATACACCATGGAGTATTACGCAGCACTAAAAAATGACAAAATCACGGAATTTGCAGGGAAATGGATGGCACTAGAGCAGATTATGCTTAGTGAAGCTAGCCAATCCCTAAAAAACAAATACCAAATGTCTTCTTTGATATAATGAGAGCAACTAAGAACAGAACAGGGAGGAAGAGCAGGAAGAAAAGATTAACATTAAACAGAGACATGAGGTGGGAGGGAAAGGGAGAAAAAAGGGGAAATCACATGGAAATGGAGGGAGACCCTCATTGTTATACAAAATTACATATAAGAGGTTGTGAGGGGAATGGGATAACAAACATGGAGGGAAATGAACTACAGTAGATGGGGTAGAGAGAGAAGATGGGAGGGGAGGGGAGGGGGGGATAGTAGAGGATAGGAAAGGTAGCAGAATACAACAGTCACTAATATGGCAGTATGTACAAATGTGATGTGTAACCGATGTGATTCTGCATTCTGTATTTGGGGTAAAAATGGGAGTTCATAACCCACTTGATTCTAATGTATGAAATATGATATGTCAAGAGCTTTGTAATGTTGTGAACAACCAAAAAAAAAAAAAAAAAGAAAGCAAAGTGAAGTTTTATGGGTTACTGAAACTTGGGAGAAGAATACCATTATGGGTCATGACACCTGCCTTTAAATGCTTGAGGGTCGTCAGAGGTATGAATGGTCAGACTCTTATGGACTTAAAGGGTGGAATTTGACGAGTAGGTAGAAACTCTCAGGCAACAGATTATAGCTCTTTTCAAAATATTTTGACAGACATTTTCAGAAATGGAATGAATTGGCACAAAAGGGGCTAAGTTCCTCCATAGTCTCTAGTTAAGAGTCTGGGAAGTAAAAGGTTCAGAGCACACAAAACATCCCTTCCAATTTAAAAATTTTGTTTCTTTAAGCCTTGCCTTGGTGCACTGCTCATTATTACATGATAATCAAGAGAAGGGCATACTTTGGATAAACTTGGGAGCAATCGTGGAGGAAAAGTACCAAAAAATAGCATGGGGGTGAGATACATGAGCCTACACTTTGGCATGACGGGACTTTGCTGTGATGTACCAGAGGGCCATTCACCCACTTTATGGTGATCCACCCACCCATAACCAGGGGTCAATTTGGGAATTGATGTGCTGGGACATGTGAGTCAGCTTCTAGAAGTGTCAACTAAAGGACTGCTGTGCCATCTAGGCATATACTTAGGCATCTCTGCTCTTCTACATATGGTGTCATAGCATTGAAATAACTCATGGGACCTTCACTTTTTAAAGCAAGCAGATATTAAGCATCTCTTACTTGCAAGACAGGCACTACCTAGAGGTTGGTCTTGCTTCATAGGGTTATGTAGACAACAATTAAAAAAAAAAGAAAAAGGAAAATAGATGGGAATCAGAATGCATTTTGCTATCATACATGCCTAATTAAAATAATTTTTTTTAAAAAAGAAATGGTTGGCCAGTTGACCACTTACTACCCAAGGACTGCCAAGTTGAGGTGGGTCTTAGGTTAATAGGCATGAAAAAAACCAAATCTAAATTTTTCCAGGAAAACTTTCAGTTATGTATAGTAAATTAAATATATGTATTTGTCTCAGCTGTCAAAGAAGGAACAAAACAAAATGGAGAGCAAGAAAGGAGGTGATAGCAGAGCAGAAATCCTATAAGAATTTGGAAACTAGAATGTGTAAGTCCAATGAGTAATTGACTTAGCAGATGCCAAAGAACAGGATCAAGGTCATGCTGGGTGCATTGCAAACAGGAGGCTTGGTGGAGTCCTTTAGAGATAAACCAATCTCCTCTTACCCACTAGAAGTAGATATTTTTCCTTTGAAGATATTTAACAAGAGATGATTTGGGGATACCATTTGGGGTAGGGATGAGGCAGAATGTTAGAAATAAAGAAAATTGAGTGAAAATCTACAACATTGAATAGTGAGTTCCCTAACTCTTTTCTCCTATTTGCTTTTAGAACACTGGGAGTCTGCATGTTTACCTCTCGGGAAGGCATCTGGAGGATTCTTCTCTCATAAACTTTGCCACAGACAGTGGCCATTGGTGGTCCCCTAAGGCCACCTGTACAGTGAAGCTCACCAGTCAAAAAGCCCCACCTTGCACATGGAACTTACCAGAGTTGTAGTGCTTGTCCCATTCATTCATCTTAGCGCCTCACTTTTAAATATTAGATAACCAAAGTCTATCAGACACTTGAGGAAAGCTTCTAATGGAAAAAGCAGACATTGAAACAAACACAATGAACATAAAGAAACTCAGAGCAAACAGACCAGGGCAGAAGCAACTTACGAGACAATGTGGAACCCATGAAACAAAAATAGGAAGACTTTGAAAAAAGATCTTCCCAAGAGCGAGAAAAAGCTTTAAGTATTTGAAGTATTATAGTAGAAATAAAAGATCCAATAGAAGGGCTCTAAAATGTCAATCCCCAAAAACCAGGGGCCATGTTTTCTCTGATAAGTGGCTGCTATCCATAATGGTGGGGGGCAGCAGGGGATAAGTGGAGGAACTTTGGATGGGCAAAGGTGCGGGGAGGGGCAAGGAGGGTAGGAAAGATGGTGGAATGAGATGGACATCATTACCTTAGTTACTCATATGATTACACAAATGGTGTGACTCTACTTCATGCACAACCAGAAAAGTGAAAAATTCTGCTCCATTTGTGTACAGTGAATCAAAGAGCTTTCTACTGTCATGTATAACTGATTAGAACTAATAAAAAAAATAGCTGTAAGATAAAGTTGAGGAAGTTTCTAAGGAAATAGATTTTCAAGAGGGAGAGAGAGATGTGGACGCAGAGAAAATTGGAAAATCCAGTTTGTCGGAACACTAGTAGTAACAGGGAGAATGAGGAGAAGAAAAATGAGCAAATAAGCTAATGAGAAAAAAATCCTGGAGCAGAAAAGCATATATATGTTTCCAGATTAAAAGCAGAGTGTGATGAGTTTAAAAAGATCCTTCAGCAGGTGCATTAGCAGCTAAGAACTGGAAGAAAGCAGGACAGAGCTGTGAGGAAGACAGGGGCAGCAGAGCTGGTGGTCATTATAATCTTGAAGAACAATTTGACATTTCATACAGTTGTGGGTACCACACTGGTGGAAATAAAATTTAAATTAAAATCTATAAAATTAAATTTGTTAGTGAGAAGGAAACACAGACCCAGCATTGGAAAAGGGAAGCAAATACTTAGGACTTGCTTTAAAATGTCACCTGGTATACAGCAAAGTCTAGCACCCACCTGTAAGGTTTTTCCTCTTGCTTCTTCCCTCATCCCAATCATCTGTACTTTGCACTGTATAGGAGTATAAGATCTGAATGTCCTGCCCCCGAGAATAGGACCAGTAGATACCAATATGGATTGTAATTCCTTTGTTTTTCATTAGTATTTAATTCAGAATAATGGGTTGAATTGTGGCATGTTCATAGATGCATATAACATGGGTTGTGTTTCCCCCCCCCCGCCCCCCAGGACTGAGGATTAAACCAAGAAGTGCTCTAACATTGAGTTACATCCCCAGCCCTTTGTAGTTTTAATTTTGAGACAGGATCTTGCTACGTGCCCAGGTTGGCTTTGAACTTTGGATCCTCTTGTCTCAGTCTCTCCAGTAGCTGAGATTACAGGTATGTGCCACAATGCCCAACTCTATTGTGATTAAGTGATTAAGACCTGACTTCAGTCTGTTTTGACTTCCTGGCCAGCAACCTCATGTATGTCTCGAATCTTTCTGAACCACAGGATCCTGTGTATAAAATTAGGGGTTGGCCAAGAACAGAAGTCATAAATTGGCAACTCAGTAATTAAATCTGGTCCACAGACATATTTCATTAGACTCACATGGTGTTTTAACATACTTAACAATTAGGGATATATCTCATTTTTCTTTAAAATTTGGAAGATCTGGGGACAGTGAAATCATTTTCCTTCCTGGTAAAAGCTTACTGGCACTGATATAGCATGTATTGTAGTTGACCAGAGGCTCCTCCCTGACCTGATCTACCTGGTCCTACTAGACATTTGAGCGTGAAAACTTGGGCTAGGTGATTGTTTAGGTCATTCCCAAGTCTAACTTTTTATTCATTCATTTGATCATGTAGTCATTTAATGAACTTTCTACCTGGTACTACTCTAAACATGGGGGACATAAAGATGAATTAGAGTTCTTTCCCTGAATGAGTTCACAATCCAATGGTACACACCTTAATCCCAGCTACTTAGGAGGCTGAGGCAAGAGGATTGCAAGTTTGAGGCCATTTTGAGCAACTTACTGAGACCCAGTCTCAAAATTTAAAAATTAAAAGGGCTGGTGATATGATATGGCTCAGTGGCAGTGCACCCATGAGTTTAATCCCAGTACTGAAGAAAAGAAAAAAAAAGAAGAAGAAGAGTGAAAGAAAAAGAAAAGAACTCACAATCCACAGAAAATTCTTTAAAAATATTTACAATATTGTGCAATATTTGCAGAAGGAGGTCAATACCATTTACAATAGGATCCCAGGGGATGAATTATTTCAAGGGAGAAATATCAAAATCTTCATAGAAACTGCTAGTTCTTGGAATGAATCAGGTCAACAAAGAGGAAAGCCCAGGTACAATATTTAGACTAGTATAACATTCCCCATCTGAAATTCATGGAGACACAAAACTCCAAGAAGAAACCTAGAGATAAAATAACCTGAAATGGTCTGTCAAGGATGTCCAGTCAAAGACCATCAGAAACAACCAGTTTCATTGACATATTGCAATAAAGAGAAAATGTACCAAGTTGAACCCTGGGGCAGCTCAGTAATAAGGGGTTTAAAAAGGTCTCCAAAGGGGGTTGGGGGAGGGTTTAAGGAAATGGGGATTTTCTTTGCATTGGATGCTATCAGGAAGTGGGGTAAATCTTTGACTGGATATCTTCATAAATCTTACCTAGAAGAGAAGAGTGAAGCAGGGTTGAAGTTATAATTGGCAAGT
Organism: Spermophilus citellus; assembly: GCF_964194105.1. NCBI lineage: Eukaryota > Metazoa > Chordata > Mammalia > Rodentia > Sciuridae > Spermophilus > Spermophilus citellus. The sequence goes on along the minus strand of NC_138182.1, from coordinate 224,720,457 downwards.
AAACAGTAGTTACTCCTATTAGCCAGATAGGGAAATGAATGTTGGGTCATTTTTGTGGTTTGGACAATGCTCTTGTTTTTCTTGTAATAAAGACATGATTATACACAGGCCTTGTATTGTATGGTCCACAGAGTTCCCAGAGGTGCTCTGTCAAAGTGTTTACATTCATCAGGAGAACACCAAGGTCTAGCTGATAGTGCCCAGCCAGCTACTGATGGCAGGGGCAACTTTTCTTTTTATCAGATGTTAGTGTCTGTAAAGAATTATAATAAAGAGGAGACACAGACAAGGTGCAGGGGTGGGGAAAGTGGCAAAGTGGCTCTTTGTCCAAGCAACCACCTTTATTTATACCAATAGGTTACATTAGGTCATTAGTACCATAACCACATTATTGTTTAGAGTATCAGTAAAGTTGCTTATGTTGGAGTTACATTTCGCAGTTACATTTCACAGTTACAATATGCAATGTTAGGAGCTTTGTGCAGTTCTCAAGAAAGTCCATTGTCTGAAGTTACTATTAGGCAGGGCAGCTTCAGGAGCACTGAAACATTGCAGTTATATAGCAAACAAATTCTTCTATTCCCAGGAGCTATGTGCCTAAGATCAAGGTCAAAACCCTCCTGAAGAGCATTGCTACAGTGGCCAGGCATCCCATATCTTTGACATGGGAGTTTCCCAATAACTAGGCACTCTGTACCTTTGCACAGAAACTTCCTAGCCACCAAGCATGCCACAATCACAAAAAGTATCAGAGACCCAATTCCAAACACAGAACTCCTACAATTGCTGTTGAGAGCTTCAGAGTCTGGGATGCCTTCTCCCAATTCCTCTTTAATTCTGTTTGAATTTCCATTCAGTTTAAGCAGGACTTATTTGTCCAATATTGATGGGCTGTGTTTAAAAGCTCTGTATTGCCACACATTTTGGAGAGCATTTTTGGTCTGTCCTGACCCTGTCCTGGACCAGGTCTTCATGACCTGGAATCACATGAGCCAGACCTACCCTGACCTCCTCTGTTCATTTTCAAGGATGGAGACAAAATGTTCCTTTCTGCATAAACATACAGCTGCCCTCTTATTATTAGTCCCCTTAAAAGTATTTTTCATCCCAAAATGTTCCCATTTAATATCATTCTATGAAGTCAAGGCCCTCAAAGATGGAAATGATTAGCCAGTCTTCCTGTCACTAATTTCTCCTGAGTCTGGTCCATCTTCTCTGTCAACAGAACCACTGTCCTAAATCTCTATTTTATGCAGACTCTACCAGTTTCCTCCCTTTTCCTCCTGGAGGTGGGGGCATCTTCTTATCATAACACCCAAGGTCTTGACATTGCAGCCCCAGCCCGCCTCTGCAGCCTCTTCTTCCCTTAGAACTGTTCACCATCCCAGACACCCAGGATCTTCCCCAGCTGGAGGCCACAGAACCACTCTTTCCTCTGCTTTGCCTGGCTCAGAGACCATCTTTGAAGCTCCTGTTCTCTCTCTTACTGTATTTATTTTTCACATATCCAGAACCACAAACCGTCCTGTTGGACTGTGACTGTGTCTCATTGATGGAAGTCTGGCATTTCTACTATCTAGCAGGAGGCCTGGCACAGAGGTGGCTCCAAGAATGCATAAATTAAAACCTGTGTAAAGAGAGTCTCTTCTCTCTCGTCCCACTGTGATAGTCCTACCTCTAGGTAGACATCCCTCACTTCCAAGGTGGTCCATTTGAACTTTCAACAGTTTTATTAGAAAGTTCTACCTTATATGAGACCCAGATTGGTCTCTCTTCTAAATCTAGTGCCTTGTCACGTGAGTTTTCACTATCCTGGTCATCCCCCTATAAACCCCTAGCATGAATCCCAGGGCTGGACATAAGTTTTCAGATGTGGTTTGAATAGTTCAGAGTAAAGGAGAACAATCAGCTCTCTCATTCTAGCCCAAGATCCCATTAGATTATTTGGCCCCATTGCCATTGAGTTTATAGTCAATTCAAATGTTTAGTCTTTTGGGATTTTTATCTGTTTTGTAAGTGCTGCAACTAATTCATGCTTCTCTCATCTTAACTTGCACAATTGATTTTTTTGGATCCATGGGGAGAAGCTTGTGTTCATCCCAGTTACATTTCATCTTGTTATATTTAGCTCATTATCTTATCCTTGGCAAGGACTTGTTGCATCCTAGTTCTCTCCCTGATTAGCATCATCTGCAATTTTGATGATCACGCTCTGTGTACCATCTTTCAAATTTATATAAATGCTAAACAGCATTGGGTTGAGATCAGATCCCCTATTCCCATTCCTCCCTCCTAATTTTCTTTCTCTTTCTCTCTTAGTCTCTCCCTTTCTCTCTTGCTCCAAAAAGTTGCCAGTCTGCTTCCTAGGGCCTAATACCACAAAACTCCTTTCATGGTGATAGTCATCAAAATCATCCCCTTTCAGGAAGTCATTCAACTGGTGAACAATCCACCCAACAGTGGATTCTGGTTTTGTGCCTATTGTTTTTTGTCAAGTCCACAGGACACAATAAGAGGCAAGCCCTCTTGATTTCAGATTTATTAGGCCCATCCTATTTTGGTGTGTTTTGTTTGCTGTAGCTTGTTTAAGAGACCCAGAGGTTAGTTTCTTCCCATAGGAGCTCACAGTCCACCCTTTTAGTGCTCTGTTACAGAATCTCCTTTGGAAGACACAAGCTCTTCTTTTCACAATGCCAATGATATTGACACATTTCCTGTTTTCTAAAACATAGAAAATATGTATTTTTATCTGCTGAATATCTATATGTATTAGCTCTACAGTGAAATTTTTCTGAAGTTTTGTTTTGTTTCTAAAAGGAAAATCTAATTTCATCTGGAAACTCCATAATTTTAAGTCACCTAATGGGGAACCCACCAAGACAGACTCAAGACATTGATTGTTGACCATGTTTGGTGAAGATCTCAGGTCTCTACCCCCTGGCATTTTTCTTCTTCCTTCCATTCCTAAACTCTTCTATTCAGAACTAGGAGGAGGTTTCTGAGCACTTTGTGGCAAGGCTGATCTGGTTCAGGGAGTAGGACCTTGACCTGAGAACCCAAAATGGTCCTAGTCTATAGTTCCATCAGTGAACTATATTTCAGGATATTTAAAAATTAGAGCCTGAAAAGGCTAATCTAACACAAACCTACACCAATGTATAGAATGACTGAAAAGGAATTAACAGAGATTTCAACCCTCTTACCCTGCTCCCACAGCTCTTCTGGATTGTTAGTCAGTGGTATTCTCTCTCCTGAGGGAGGGCAGTGGAGATTGGGAAGAGAGCCTCAGTGGCCACCTAACCAAACCTCAACAGTAGAGATAGACTGCAGGCTGAAACTTGAAAGCCTTATAGAATTTTTGGTTTAGCAAAAAGGACTGAAGTACCACTTTCAAAGTCAGTTCAGATATCACTTCCTATAAGAAACATTTCCGGAACTTTTCCCATGTTGGGCTGAGCTCCAGTGCATCCTGGGAACATCTCTGTCTCTGCCCTTATTACAGCACTTTGAAATGACATTTATGACACGTTGGTCTAGCCACACTATACCTTGATTTCTTCAAAGAGTAGAGACTGTCAGACTCTCCTGGCATCCCCAGTGCCTAGGACTGGGCTTGGCGTGGAGCAGGGGTTTGACAAGTATTTACTAAACTTAACAGAGCAATTTTTAAGGCTCTTAAGTTCATAATGTCCACTGTACATTTTGTTCAACTCCCCCTCTCTCTTAGTTTTAAAGGCCATATGAAATTTAATACATTATTTCAGATTCATGAACACTTTGCTCATTACATTAGTCTTGTTAAAGGAGTCCATTATTCCAGAAATCTTGTTAGAAGAGAGCTCTTTTTCATTGCAGAGTTTTCCATGGATTGCCAAAGCTCAAGAGGCCAGGGGATACAATACCTTCTGCTTTTTTAGGATTCCAGGATGTTAGTAGGGAGGGAAAAACTTAGACATCATCTCATCGAATCCTACAGTTTGAGAACCAGAAACTCAAGCTCAGAGATTTTTCCAAAGACATATAGTACATGGCAGAACAAGGCCTGGAACCTAATCAAGTGAGCCTAATGCTCTTCCTGTGATCTCCTCACTCCACCCCAGAAGATCTGCTCAAAGCACCTTTGGCCTCTCCATCCCCCTGACGGAGCTCCCTGCTTAGGCCACTGGCACAGTGTGCAGAGGCCATGCTTTGGGCAGGACTCCCTCTGAGAAACTGTTATTCTGGTCGTGTGAGGATATGGGATCCAAAAGACAAAGTGGGACTTCCTGCTTGGCATCAGCTACCCCCACAGCCACTCATTCACATGTGGGTAGTGCAGCTCCTTCAGGGTCCTTGTCATCAACATTTCACAGGGAGACTGGCTATCATTCTTTCAGGATATGGGGGAAGAAACAGGCTCAGATGTGGCAGATATGAGCAGTCCTTTGTCAAGAGCAGCAAAGGGGCTGAATGACTGCTGTACGTGTGGAGGCCATTGATGGAAGGGACTCTGGAGGCTGGAGAAGGTAAGTAAATATTGATCCGGGGGCTCTCCTGGAGGGCAGGCAGAGCACCTCGGGTCTTGACTGGCCACTAAAAGGGCAAGTGTCATAGGCAGGGGTCCTTTCCCTAAATAGCTAGTCTGGCATGTACCACTTTGAGACTCCAATCCATTAAACATCCATACCTAACAGAGAGAAGCAAACTGCAGCCCTCTTGTGCCCAAGGAACAGGTAGATCCTCCATGGCACAGTGGGGCCGAGGATGGGTCAGGATCCTCTAGTTCTTCTATGTTGCCCTTCTTCCACTCTCTTCCAAGCATACATGAGCCTCTCTTGGGGAATTTTCTTTTCCTTTTCCTTTTCCTTACGGAAGTTGCCATTTACTAGCTTGGCCCTTCTCAACAGCCTTAGTGAGGAAGATAAGCAAGTACTTCTCCACTGTGGGGTGAGCATCAGCCATGGATCCGGCACCTGGGTTGCAACACATGCCTCTTCTCTTCTCTTCTCCTTTTCTTCATTTTCCCGTGATGGAGGTGAGGTGCTATGGCATCATGAGAGTTAGTAGAAGAAGGATCCTGCTGAATTTCCCCCTTCCCCAACAAGCTCTGCTGCAATGTTCCAGTTGTATTTTAAAAGCAATGATAATGAAACTTTGACTTGAATTGTATATAGAATTCTAAATCCATTTTTAGAGCTTTGAATGGGAAAGTGGCAGTGGAAAGGTCTGGACCGCCCACCCTCCCCCATCCCCCCCCCCACCCGTGTAGGAGGCAGCAGCTGAGAGTGCTGCACACAGGGCTGTGTGGGCTGTTCTCTATCACCCAGATTCTTCAGAGCAGGAAACAGAACTGGACAGGGTGAGTGGGAGGGAGGTGGAGCTAGAGATGGGCTGGCCTGGGAGGAAGACAATGGATGTGGCTGTTGTCAGTGGGCACAGTCTCTGGCTTGTATCAGACACTAGCTGAACACCAACTCTGTCTTTCTCCCACCTTTTTTACTCAACCCTGCAGGAGTGGGTCCAGGGTGGCTACATGAAGCCAGGCAGGCTATGCACTGCACGCCTCAGGGTATCACTCATAGGGACAGCAATAAACCCACTGTAGACCTGAAATGAGGAAGTCCTGCCCTCCACCCTCTTGCCCTCTAGAACCTCTGGACACTATGCATGTGACTGCTGCCATGGAGGGAAGGCAAAGGTATCCTGTGGGTGACTATGCTGTGGGCATCACCCACTGTGAGCCAGGCCAGCCCAATGCTCTCTTCATGAAATGTAGGGATACATTTGAGAGAAGCCAAAAAGTCAACCATTGCAATGTAGGATGTGGCCGCAGAAGGACAAGGGCCATGGGAGAACTCAGGAGGGGAAAGGACCCAGCCATGGAGGAGGTAGGGGAGGTCC